>NC_137694.1:172140208-172373736 GCF_964034855.1 Anser brachyrhynchus | reverse complement strand
AGGGGAGGGGAGGGGAGGGGAGGAGGGGAGGGGAGGGAGGAGGGAAGGGGAAGGGAAGGAAGGGAAGGGAAGGGAAGGGGAAGGGAAGGGAAGGGAAGGGAAGGGAAGGGAAGGGAAGGGAAGGGAAGGGAAGGGAAGGGAAGGGAAGGGAAGGGAAGGGAAGGGAAGGGAAGGGAAGGGAAGGGAAGGGAAGGGAAGGGAAGGGAAGGAAGGGAAGGGGAAGGGAAGGAAAAGGGAAGGGAAGGGAAGGGAAGGGAAGGGAAGGGGGAAAAAAAAGACATAGAGAATAAAAACGAAAGCTTGCAATATATTTGACTACATATTGTACCGTGTCATCTTCCTTCAATACTATCATATTTACTTCCCCTGCTGCCACCCACCCCCACCCCCCACCCCCCTCACCCCCCCACCCCTCCCGGCCCCTCTCCCTGGAGCTTTAACCCAGATTTTTAGGTATTTTGAAGTTAACATGTTTTTCTCCGTGTTTATTCAACTATTTCACCCAACTCATTCTGTATTGTCTCCTGGATGAAGCTGTTATGTAAAACGGAGCATTTGTTTTATCTCACCCTTAAAGTCCAATACAGAGAGTTGCTTGAATATGGACTGAATTCAAGAAGAAATTACTGAAGTGCCAGTAGTTTCTGTGTTCAGTAAAGCAGCAATACCTAATTAAATGACGACAGCTCTTAAATAAATGTAGATACTGTATTTTGTAACACAGCACACATGATTTAAACTATGATGATGTTAAACACAGATTTACACATACTCAAGGAATGTAAAACTCAGTAAAGGTACCAGTTTAAAAGATTTCAACAAGAAAATTCAACACAAAGCCTCAACATTGTACAAAACAACATCTGAAACTTTATTGTGAATTTTAAAGTACATTTAGAAAGGATCTTATCCTTAATATCAGTAATTAAAAATAAATTTGAAAGAAATCCACATACTAGTAGTTTAAGCAAAGTTCAGTACAGACTTTTTTTGAAGTCACAATATATACATTTATGAGTGCAATAAGTTTCCAATTACATTAGGTATATATGTTTAAAATAAAGAGTTTTGATTTGACATGTGTGAGAGGCATACTGTTTACAATGGACATGTTTTACAAAATAGAGCAAAGCAAAAATGGAATTTAATACATTTTGAATGTACAACTATTTTATATCCTTTTTATGTAGTTCTTTACTCAAAGTGTACAAAGGTCCATTTTTTAAAGGACACCTGTTTATTTCCACTGTCCAACACTAAAGATTCATTAAAGATTCATTACTATACATATCAGTGAATTCTTATTTAACTCAATGGCCACTACAACGAAGAAAATATTACAGAATCATTGACAGCATCTTCTCCTCTCCTAAACTATGCATAGATAAATACATAGCAATGGTGCCTATTACTACAGTAAGTGAAACACTTCACCTGATTTTTGCAGCTATTTTTTGCATAAATATAATGCATTATATATTTTAGTTTATTTAACAATCAATTGATTGCTTATTTAACACTCAGTAACATATAGAAGTACATACACTGCTTCCCTTAAATATTTTCCACTCTGTAGTGGCTTATAAGATTCAAAATATCAACACTGTAAATTCATAATTCTCAACCTGGGGAAAAGTATCCCTCAGATGAACTGATACTACTTGTACAAGTTAAACCATATTATGAATCCATAGCATCCACCTCCAAAATACATAACAGGAGTAATATAGTATATTGTGGCTACTAACTACTGCATAATCATTATATAGAAAATGGTCACATCAAGTGTTTTACATTTATGATTACTCATTACATTATATCACACACAGAGGGAAAATTTACCCAACAGATGGACCTCCACTGTTTTCCATGTTTTAGAGAAAAATCATCACACAGTGACAAAGTTATGTCTCGAGAAGTATGCAAAATGTGTTCCCTTTTTCAGTACCTAAGAGTGAGGACCATCCTACTAATAATTTTACAGTTGATATAAAATTAGGTCTTAAAAGAGAAAGTCAAGTATTCAGCACTACAACTAAACAAACCATGCATTGGGGGTGTGGGGCTGTCACTCAAACTGAGGAAAAAGCATACCAGAAAATTACCCAATAATGAATTAAAAGTTTCACTGTCCTTTCAAACAGAGCATGGTAGGGTTATGTGAGTTGCATTTAACCAATCTGTAATGTGCTATCTGAACAGCTCAAAAGCATTGCAGAGAAGACAGCTTTCCATTCCTTATTGCTGAAATAAAAGCAATATGCTGACATTTGGAATAACCGATTGTGGATTTTTAAACACCACTAAGGAATTTTTGGACATTAAGATCTCTAGAAGACAGCTTGCTATTTTTTTTAAGTACAGGGGAAGAATCAAATGTTTATGTTCTTTTCCTGGACTTCACCAAACGAAGCTTCTTGAACCAAAGAGCCTCATTGTCTTTTCAATATAACTATCTCTTCTATCGAAAAAAGTTTACCCTCTCTGTGCAAAACTACTATTCAATACCAGTGATCACTTAGAGGGCAGACACTCCAATTCAGATGTAATCAACTTTTGGCTGGGCTCCTAATCCCGGAAGGTCTCTTTGCTTTTTCTTGCTAAACACAGTAAGACTAGGTTTTCAGCAACCCCTGTTAACAACAGGAAGAAATGCTAATTATTTTTTCCAGATTCACGTGGTATTTTTCACTTTTTCTGTCCACTAAACCACCAGAGATTTCATGGTGAAAAGACAGAAAAATATGAACCCTGACTGCACCAAATATGCACAAGAGTGCAGCAAGCCTATCAGTTTGAGTCCTGCTATACCCATGTGCCTACCACATGCAATAGCACACAGGAAGAGACCTATGGATTGCCTTGGGAACCCAAAGGGAGGGAAACATGAAGTCCCTGGCATTGCTTCTGGAGACAAGACAGATTTGGAGAAAACACTAATGGCATACTGACAGGTTGTACTTTTAGGACTTATAAGACTTACTAAAAAAATAAATAGGTAACTAGAATCTTTACCAGTCATAGGTTTTTTAAATTGACTTTACCAGTCAGATTAATACAAAAACTCTGTGTTTTTGTATTAGAACATTATTTTGGGTTAAAAATAAATCTTTCAGCTTACATTCTGTGGCATATTTTTTCCCTATTTCTGTTTTAAAGACACAACATAGCCCACCCTTTCCTAACCGATATCTTTGAAGAGTATAACCAAAGCCTTCCAGGACTCTTGATGGCTTAAGTATACAGTAGAAAGAGTTTACAATTACATTCAGTTTTTCCAGTGTGCAGAAAAGATGGCTAATGGAATTAACAAATCGCTTGCTGTTCCACTAGTAACAAGTCTAAATAACAACAAAGCTTCTTCAGTCAACGCTACTGAAGAAGTGCCCCCTTAAACAATTCACAATACATGAGGGATTACCTCAGACAGCAACTAAAAAATGTTTGTGATTTTTCTTTTTTAAATTTCTCTCGCTAGCGTTAATCTACATAGACAAAACTTTAACCCTTCCACAACTTGCTATTTGTCATAATCATTAAATGTTTATACCAAACTGAAAAAAAAAAAAAGTATCTTACTTGAAGGGCTAAGTTCAACTATCATGAGCACAGCATAAATCTAAAACTGTTCCACTTAAGTCCAATAAATTATTCCAAATTTTACCTTTCTTGTAGAGATAACAAACAATGTTAAATAGATATGTTCCTTTCCAAAGAAAAGTTATTCTAAAAATAAAACTGAATAGCTCTTTTCTTCCTTCTCTTTGTATGTATGTGATGTAAATCCACTGCCATCAGCGGTGGCATTCTTAGTTTAAGCCAGTGTGAAAAGAAACCAAGGATCTGTTTACAAACTTCTGACATTTCATAGTGATAAACAGTTTATTAAAAATACATCAATATCCCATAATAACTGGGGGCTAAGAGGCTAAGACTGTTATTGTTGTTTTGAAATAGATATTTATCGAAAGGATAGAAAGGTTTTTATTTAACATCAGGTCAGAATATGACGACTCCAAACCAATTTTATATATATATATATATATATATACATATATAAAGTTCTAAAGCTGGAAACACTCTTCCTAAACAGTAACTGTATTCCTTAATTATCCTTGAAAAGAAGGGTTGGACTAACCCTACATTTTAATCTTTTAGGATTTAGTTTAGCAGGATAAAGGTTATAGCAGAGTAAAAAATGATTTAGTACAGTGCCTTCAATCTACTGATGCTTAATATAGTTGATCATGCAAATACTTAAAATGATAGTATTAAATGATTTATGCAGTTGATGACATAAATGTTTATGACAGCCTTAGCCACATAGCTGGATTCTGCCTGATTTTCACACACTTTCTTTGAAGACATGCATGTGTAAAGATCAGTAGCAATTGACAATTTGCCTGATCTACCACATCACCATACAAAAACTGCTACAGATTTTCCCCCTTAGGTGCAATTTTGTCATATTCCATTAATCTTTTCAATCCTACCCTAGTCCTGTGGACTTGTTATTTAGTAATCCCTGACTGTTGTGGTGAAGGAACATTGGAAAGTCTCTGCAGTCCGCACGGCAGGAAATTACAACGGTAGTCTATTAAATTTGGCTCTTACAGTGCCCACTTGGATCAAGCCTGCTTGTCACAATCACAACCAATAGCCATAATGTCAGGGTAAATTATCACCGACATCCAAAATGTCAATTTAAAACTAATTTTCTGTCTCACAAAGTGTTGCCTCTTCAGTACCCTGACAAAGGCAGAAGCCCAGCTGTATTTTTAAGGAGGGGGAAAAATCTTAAATCAACAGTCATGTAGGGTAGCTTCATTCACTTATGCATGTCAGGTTTTCAGTTTTCAGCTCCCAACTGGGAACTGTCCCACATGATTGCAACCTATTGTGCAACCAAACAACTTGGCTTTCTTCCACTTGAATCTGTTAAAGAGAGATTACTGGGAGTACTGCTTTCCAGGGCTGCTCTAGTTAAATACAAGATACTCTGTAAACACCACTGTAAACACCACTGTTTCTCTTTTTAATTCAACATTTTTACCCTGCAAAGTGATTTGTTTGTCTGGATATTCACTCTCACGTGCATGCACATGCACACACACACATGCATATACACAAAGGCACAGGGTTTCTATCCCAAAGCAAGCATGTGTCCCCTATCCTTCTTTCCATGGTACTTTTTTTTTCTTTTTTTTTTTTTTTGAAAACAAGCAAGGAAACCAACCAAAAATCAACCTTTCGTGAGCTTAACTAATTTAAACTTGTAAAAGTTGGCATAATTCTACTGACATGAAAAAGTAACAGATACAAGCTCTTATCCAGGAATCCAGGGTTGGGGATTGATTATTTAGTGAACTCTTTACAGAAAAACTTGTTTGCATATTAATTGTACTAAGATTTGTGTTCAGTGATATATTCAAACACAATCTTTAAATAAGAAAAAAGTCTAAATATTTAGAGATTTTAATTCTGAAATAAAATGAGAAGGGAAATAAATATGCAAATCAATCACAAAAATAATGAAACAGCCGAAGCTTCAGAATCTTCCACAAAGTAGAGGAAATTTTAAAATAAACTTCCTCTTAGATATATCAGATAGTTAGAGTTGTAACATTTTATTTCTAGGACCTGACTTGTCTTTTGGAATTATTTTACTTCCACTGCTGCATTGCCATTTGAAACTCCAGCAAGATCTTATCCTTTTTTTTTCTAGAATAGCAATCATAAATGTGATAGCATGATCTACCTGCCCTGTACACACCACTCAAGTTTCTTAGCATACTGTTGCATGAATCAGGCTTACTGACCCATGGGTGCAGTGCTTATTATCACCAGATCACTTAGCTAGTTTTATTCATTTGCTTTGATGTACACAGAGCATAGCAAGTGGAAAATTCTGTGCAGAAGAATCATGTTTAAGTTAGATGGGGCTGCTCAAGCCTAACCAAAACTTAACACATTCTTTACTGAAAGGAAAACAGGAATTGTTTTCTATGAGTAGTTGTAAAAATACTTGAGATTTCACTGTTGAATTTAAACCCTTATAATACAAAATTTAATGAAAAAATGGTCCACACCAGCCAAGTGTCCCTGTATGCTTTCCAGCACTTTAAAACAGAAGGATACACTTATAGTAAAACACTTTTGCAAAATTTTATTTCTAATACGAAAATAAAAGGGTCAAATGCAAATAGTTTAAAAGATCTTAATGCATGCTGAACAACAGTACACAGTCAATATCTGAAAGAGAAATTTGACTGGAAAAGAAGGTTTAGGTGTCTATTTCTGACCTTAGGAGCCCTTTAAAAGTAATAGTAGCAGTAGTGGGTGCCAAGCACTTCAAAAAAAGGCACACCAGTCTGCACTGCTGTTTGCATTAGCCCAAACTCATGGACTTTGCCTAAGATGTTCAAGACAGGACTTTTCATCAGCATAGACACTGTCTATCCATTACATGAACAAACACACATACCATGTTTTTACAAGGATTCTATCTTCTAGCACAAAGCAATAGTGCTACATACCTGATGTGGAAACCACAGTATCTGACAGCTCTGCCTCAGTACCAGTGTTTCCAGTCTGTGTTTCCCAGGCTGAAAGTTTGAAAATACCTGCAAAGCTCCTACAGGAGCAAAGTTTCACATGATTCTAATCCTGAAGACTTTGACATCAAGAAACAAATACTAAAATGCAAATAAACCCAAATGGAATAAGAAATACACATGGACATACCTCATGATTTCTTACGGTTAGAAACTCTTTCCCTTCATATGCTAGCCAATGCCTTAATGGCATCCCTAGCTGTTTTAATTCTCATTCAGTCTGTGAACAGCAGGGATAGGGATGTAGTCAGAGTACTGGCCACTAAGGAGCCTGGCAGTTACAAACTGTTCATCCCTTCTGTCTTATGTGATGGCTTTGTCTAAAGGTATTCCTACAGCATATATTCACCTTGGATGTATATGCACAGTAGGTCTGTATGGGATAAGCCTCTTGTTGATTTGGACTGCAATTGTACTACCTTTCCAAACAAATATCTCCCATCTATTTTTATCTTCTAAAATAGATCTTCAAATGTCATAGAATTAGATCTTCAGCTGTTTATATAAACAAGGAGAATGTCCAGTACAATCAGAGGACTTGGATTACTTCTTAACTTGCAAATGTAAAGCAATGTTGAATAAATCAAAAGAGAAGTAACGTTTTCTGAAAGTGTTGAAAATGACTTTGAGTTTTCCATGACTCTTTAACTATTAACTATATACCAGTGCATGCTTTTTAGGCAAATGAATAATGTACCTTTGGCCAGCATTTTCTTTAAGGTTTAGAACCTCAATGTATTTCAGTAAGTGTATATAATCCTGTACATACATGCATGTGTACATATCTGTAACACAAATCTGCATGCACATGCATGATAATAAGGCAACATGCTGAGCGACATCATATTCTCCTTTACTGCATAATATAAGTAAAATTACAAAAATAAAATAAAATTAATAGTACTGAAGTAAATGATTAAAAAATGTGAAGTACAGTGGCTACTACATGCCAAAAGAAACACAACTTTGAGATGATGATGTAGAATGAAACTTGATCAAAGTAGCCAGTTCATGGAGTTTCTCTTTGAACAAAATAGAACCTACCTGTTATAATTTTAAGACAGCGTTTTGTCTTGCCTTTTTTTTTCCTTTTCAGATCAAATATTGTCGTTACTAAAGTTTCCATTGAAAATACTTTAACCTCCAGATCAGCTTTCAGGTAAAGCAGCAGCCAACACCCACAGGATTTAGTTCTGCGATCCCCCTGAGCTAAACATGAGGAAAGAAGGCAGCAGACTTTTCAAAAGGACTTAATATCAATTTTAAAATTCCCACAGATTTTAATGGGAGACTTTTGCTATCTCTAAACTGTTTTGATAAAAATTTCATCCCCATATGAACTTAGAATTTAGTTATCTTGTGTGGAGTAGTCAGTGAAACTACTTGTACATCATATTTTACTCATAGTCGATTTTCCAAAAGCAAGCCCAATCAGGTAATGCTGTCATTGTTACCTTAGCAAGTAAGAGAATCATCTTAAAAAAACCTAAAAAACTAAAAAAAAATAAAAATCAGGGAGTAGCTTAATTTTCACCTTTGACAAGAGGAAGATCTTCATTTCCAGCTGTTTTCATTTTTAATTGATCTTTTTTTTTTATGCAGTGAATGAAAGCCAGCCAATTTTCTTCAGAGAAGTGCTCCTATTCTCTTAACTCAGTAAGAACTACATAGTTCTTATTGGTCTATTGCACCATGGGGATTGGATAAAATATGAAAGCAAGTATTTCTTTATTCTAGCCTGGAAAATGAACTGTTAAGCTCAGTGGGGGCAGAAACGAAGGTGGCATTTAGATATAACTAATTTAGTATCAAACCAAATCAGAGAGCCTTCTCAGAGAAGAAAGAGACCAAAGGGAACACAAAATTGTACCTGAATTATTTCTGAGTCAATTCCTATAAAAGCTGAAGAACTTTCTTTTATGCTCAAATGGATTACACATTTCCTTTTATAATATGCACACTGTTCACAGTTTTTAAAGATAATATAATGAACAACAAATGTTATAAAAGAAAGAATGATTTTTTTTTTTCAGTTCATTAAAGTGCAAGGGTCATTTGAAGATGAGGCCCGGACTGCTTTTTAAAAAGCAGATTGTGGGTTAGTTCTTCATTTAATTTGTAATAATAAAGCTCTGTTAAGTTTATCCTTCAACTAATGAAACCATGATTACAATTTGCTTAATTACCTTATGTTAATAAAATAACAAACACAACTTGTAAATTTTGTTCTTTGCTTTATTTTGCCTGCTTTTAATAGCTTAGATTTTCTTTAATTGTAAAGAGTGCATGTTTGAGGGGATAAATTCTCACTTGTGCTGTCAGATCCAGCTAATCATTCCCTACTTATCCATATTTCTAAAGACCACGAATTTTACTTGAAAAGAGGCTTAGAAGCAATTGTCTTGTGTTCATTAATCCATAAACATTTGATTTCATATCAGACTGCCAGCAGACATAACCTCTTTGCATTGCTACAACAGAGACTTGATTTGATTAATCAAACAGCTCTGATTCACTGAATTGTCTCCAGAATAGTTGTCACTGACAATACTATGTAAATAACTGCTGATGTTCTGTTGGCATTCTCATCTTTCTAAAAGTTCAATTTTCCTCCATAAAAACATCAAATTTTATACCTAGTTCAATAATAATTTGACAAAAAGGGCCACTGTATGTAATATATATAATATTTAGTCCACATTCCATTCTTGGCTTTGAAAACAGGTGTCACTTTTAAGACGTTGTTTCTCTATACCTCAGTTTATCCTTTACTGAAACAGTAACCTTTACTGAAACAGTAATAATGATATCTATTATAAAATACTTTAAAATTTATATTATTTATATAAACAACTTTTTTTTTCATTTTCAGAAGTTACACAGCATTAGATCCCATATAAGTAATTGCCTGCTTTGTTCAAAGTAACTCTCATTTATACTGAATAAAATGGACTGTTTTATGAAACAGCAAGGTTTTGTGAGATTCCAGAGGAAAATACACCAATTAAATCAATATAGCTGATATTAAGTGTTGCTAAAGCTGCACAATCCAGAAACATGCAACAGTATGTCTCCATCATATTCAATGCATAACAAGTAAGGGTTACTCCGTGTATTTGCACATTCTCCTGTGAAATATAGCAAAGGTGAATACCAATATGTCTGCGGTATACTAGACTAGATTAGAGAGAGGGAAAAGGTAAGAATATTCATGTTTTCTTTGGTTAGAAAATAGGAAGAGATGCAAAAGTACTGTAAACAGATGGAAAACCAAGTCCACAGACTCAGAAAAAAAAAAAGACACAAAACTTTCAGTAACAGATTTCTAAAAAGTGACAGTTCCCAGAACCAATAAAAATAAAAATAATAAAAAAAAACTTCATGGAGTTCAAAAATCAACAAGAATCATGGACAGAAGGCTTCAGGGGAAGCAATAAAAGCTGTGAAGGAGGAAAATATCTATTTCTCCTGTGCTCTCTTAACTACTGCAATTCCCAGCAGAGTGTTGGTGCAAGTACTGATGCAACCAACTGTGTTTCTTCCTGCTGGCTCACCCTGAGGAACGTTGTGCAAGTAACCCGCTGATAAAGACCCCCATGAACCTACCAAGACTCTCACTTTCCAGGAAAACATATGCACAATTAAAATGGTCAATTCTTCAGTATTGTGTCAAATACCTATATGAACTGAGAATAGGAAAGAAATCTTGGCCAGCCTAAAATGACTCGGCCAAAGTGCAGACTGATTAGATTACATTATTTCTCACTTTCCATTTGACACAATCAGTTTCTTCTTATGATTCAGAGAACAACTGAAGGATGGAGCTTCCGGTATGATCTTAGTCTAAGCCCACCATATTGATTTGGTAACATTCTTAACAAATACTTCTGTATATTAAGCTGAGCATCTTCAGTACTCCTGGGAAATAAATTAGATTATAATTATTTAGTGTACATGTAGCCTCACATCATTCACCTTTATGAAAATAAGATATTCTATATCACTCCCAGGATTGCTGACAATGTTTTTACATTTCAAAACTTATACGTATTAACATCAAAAAAATGTATGTTCATATTTCCATCAGTTACTTGTTTATGATTTGTGCTAGATTTTATTTTTTGAACTTTTATGTCTTTACTACATTTGGAACCATACTATGTATTCAGTGATAATCGCTTAAAGAGTTACAGAACATTTGATGATTTCTTTTCACATTGTTGGTAGAGACTGAAGTCTCAACACAAATGGAAAATATATATATATCCATGTTTGTTTTAGGAATAAAAGGTCCAACTCTTTTGGCTATTACTCTAGTGTAAAATACGAGTAATTTCCCTAAAGAAAGGCAAGATGAGAGGAAAAAATGATGCCAGAATTTTAGGGAAGATGTGAAAGGCCCTCAGCACACCTCTAGTTGTGGCCACCCTTTCTGCATTAGCTGTCTTGGTTCGAAACGGGGATGTGGTCAAAAGTGAAACTTCTTTTAGACTTTCAGCTATTCTCAAATGGGCTTTTGCCTAGCATGCGGATTAGCATAATTTGTTTTTTGTATTGAAAGAAAGGTCCGCAACTCAAAACAGCAGGAGTGCTGCAAGTCAGAGCTGAGCTGCTTCAAAGACATGAATAAGGAAGTTTGAATGTTGTATTTATTTATTTATGTTTTTATTAACAGGAAAGCTGTGTCCCATCATATCCTTGTATCCAGTCCCAGTATCTATCACCTGACTTTGTAAATGATGTTATATTGCTTGGAGATGATTATCACAGCCTAAGCTTAAAATAATAAGTTTCAATTCAATTGAAATGCAAAGACAAAATACTGCATTCCTTTCCCAGCTGAGCTTTCATTTAACATGCCAGATTAAGAAGCTTGCTCTACTTTACTGGATCAGAGTCAACACAGTTTGTCCAAGAAACTCAGAGATAAGGCGAAAACAGGTCTTAAGGAGACAAAATTCTCAATAAAACAAACAGGCATTTTGCCCAAGTATGTTGTACAGAATTTGTCATGATATTTGTGCCTCTGCTAAGTCTGCAAAAGTGGACTGCTGCTCTCATATTTTGAGATAGCTAACCCCACTCCCTCCCCCAGTTCACAGGAGTAAAACTAAACTTTTCTCTTTCTGCCTTTTCTTTTTTTCCTCAAGCTTTAATCAACTAGAAATCTGTTAAACAAAATTTACACAGCAATTTAAAGCAGCATAATCTGAAGCTCCAATGGTTTTGGATTTAGTACAATTTGTCTCACCATTGCATTAAACTACCTCAAAATACCACAGATCCATGGATTTAAAATGTGATTCTTTTGTACCCCATGGCTAGAAGATAAACACTTATTTTATAACTGTACAAGTTTCTGCTAGGGCACAGACAATCCTAATATCTCTACATTCAAAAGTGCTTTATTTCTTAAAATGGCCTGATTTGTACATACTATTGTTTTCATCAATGTACTCCTAAAAAAAATCCAATAAATTTCATGCTGTTCTGCTGTTCTTAAGATGTTTAAGTGTCAGAAACATTAAAAACTGGAACTCAGTGAACTTAGTTTGGAAATTGCACTCCACAAATTTGTATCTCTAGGTAATACCTAAAAAATGCTGTCTCTATACATAAGAAGCTCTAAAGTGGGACATGACAGAAAGTATCCACGTAATAGCAGAAATTATTATAACATGTTTAAAAACTCCCACTGCGGGTCATCCTGTAAATAAACTAAACAAAGAAATCATAACTGTATATTAACTACAAAGCTATAATAGAGCTATGCTTTCAAAAGCATCAGATAATTTTAATGGTTAAATTCATAATTGTGGAGAGGGACTGAGCCCCAGTTTCCCTAATTCCTTCTATTTAAAGTAAATTAATACTTCATATTAAAGAACAGACTATTCAAGACACAAGGGAAGGATGGGTGCTGCAGGGAGAAAAAAAAAAAAAGTCTTAGAGATCTTTCAGTTTTGTGCAGACTATTGCTTGTGGGAGGAAGAAAGAGGGATTAGCACACAGACATGAGGAGACAGATTCAGTTCTTGATTACAAGTGAAAACATCAATGGAATAACTGTAATTTCAAAAACATAACATTAATAGATGTGAAATCATGATTGGGCTCAGTTAGCCTTTACAGAAAGATTATTACACGCAAGCTCTAACCTCAACAACAACAACAACAACTTAACTTTGGAGTAAATGCTATTAATATTTTCTTGTCCCTTTTCCATGACTATATACATTAATGGCATTAGCGTAAATGTGACTCAGACTTGGGATCCCTGGTCACTGTAGCAGCCAAGAGCCTAAGTATATGAAATCTCCTTGGCTCTCATAAAACACTAGTGCTAAATTCTGGGAAATGAAAACACTGATTCATCTCAGAACAATCTATATATAACAGCAAGACTAGGCACACATAAAATTATGCACTATCTTGCCTCAAGGTTAGCAACATATTCCTAGCAGAAGTAAAAAATGTTATTTTCATTCCCTGCAATCATGTGATAAATAGCTGCAGGGCAGATTCAGCAAAATCTCGAAGGTTGTGATTTTACAATATAATGAATGTATGTCTAGCTTTTTGCCACCTGAAAAAGCAGCAAAACAAAGCAGGACTTGTCAGTATTTTGCTTATGGCAGAAATCAGACAATGTCCAGAACCCTTTATGAGACACTGCTAGCTTCTTAACTAGTTTTATTATAACATTGATTCCAGTACTTCAACAACTTGGCTTTCCAGTATATGGTATAATTGGAAGCAGCAGTCAGCTGCTGCTGAGTTACTACTGACTGAACCAAATATGTTGTCTTGTAGTTTTTTTGTTGTTGTTGTTGTTGCTTTTTGGGGGGGGGTTGGGGGGAGGTAGGGGGCAGCGGTGGGTATTAAAAAAAGAAGATACTGAAAAGGAGAGGATCCTTAGATGGGCAGAGTATCTGTGGAGGACGTTAGGCAAGCAAACTACTTTGAAAAATTCAGAAGTAGAAAGAACAAAAAGAGTCACTGAGTTTAAATAAAAAGGTAAGAGAGGAGGCAATGGTAAAGGAATATTTTAAGAGATATAAGGGAGAACTTTTAAAACGTCAAATAAGAGGCACAAGGTGTAAAACAACTGTTTATCCAGATTGCTTACCAGGTTAGACAGTAAATCTTAAAGGCATTTTTAATGGAATGGTAACCCTTCAGTTGACATTAATTCAAGCCTATGGGCAATTTCAGAAGACACTTTAACAAATGTGGGAGACATATACTGAGAAGTGAATTCTTAGGAGCAAGTAGACTCAAACTACATCACGGAAAAACTGAAGACTGCTCATGCTCAGGACTGCCTACCTAGCTTGCTAAGGAAGTGCCATTTGTTCCTATTATACTCATTTATTGTCAAGATTGAGTAGACTGTGGATGAAATGTTTTATTCTGATCATGCTTCCTATAAAATACTGTTTTACTGAAGTAAATATTGAATACAGACACATCTATACCATCACCATCACAACTTAATGGCCTGTGTTAAGCTAACGTTTGATTTTGATGCTTCATACTACTCCAGTTTTGGGGAATGACTGAGTAATAAGCACTGTATGAACCTGCAATCATTGATGCAATCATGCATAGTTTGCAAAATGGTAGCACCAACACTGAAGAAGGTATAAAAATGCATTGCAGCTATACCAGATGGTACTGCAAGCCTGGCACAACTTTTAGGAATATTGTTGCTAATGTCACAATGGATAAGTCTGAAAGTACAACAAGGACTTTACTGCAGCCACAGGACCAAATTGTATGCCAGACAGCAGGGCAAAGATTCACTTTACATCACTTCAGAAGTGTAAAAGGATCTAGAATAAGTACACATGCAATTCATATCCTCAAAGGCACCTTAAAATCACAAGACAGTGTAACATGACCTTACACTGAAGAAGATAATGCTGTATAAAATCGTGCTAATGGTAAGGTGTTGTAGTTTTACCTGTACATAACCAGTTCAGATCAACCCCAGGTGTATTGTTCAGGGCTGACCTTGATCAACTACATCAAGGTACAAAATACCTGTTTCATTTCTCCACATGGATTTTAGATTTAGACAGCTACCTCACAACAATCTTGATGTAAAACACACCTGTTTTGCAGTGAAGATAAAGCCTTAACAGAAATAAGAAGAAGGCACATCACATTTTAAGAATAATGAGTGTACAGCACAGTCCAAATGTAAATGAGATCAATTCTATCTCAGTCAATTGAGTTGTGCAGACTGACGCAAAACCTAATTCCTCCCTTTGTATTTTAAAAGATTTCTGAGAGCAGAAAAATTTACTGGAGAAAATGTCAAACAAATTGGCTACATAGATATAAAAAAGTCACTTTTTTTTTTTTATTTTACAAGATTGTATTTACAAGATTGCATCTTCTGCAAGAGTTAATGCAGTTTGTGGAAGTTATTACGCCTTGGCTTATAAGCTTCAGCTGGATGTGGTGGCTGTTCAAATTTCATGACAGAATGCTAACTTATCTTTGCTATTGAAAAAACTAATGAGGTGGTAAATAGTTGCAGAGCAATGTTACATGCAATGATATGCAGGTTTTGCAGGTTTCTCATTATCTGTGCAACTGTATACATGTAAAAGTAATGAAAACCCAAGACAGACAGCCAAAGCTTAAGTCTTTAAAACTGGAGTAGAACTGTGTTGCTGTTTTTTAAAGGAAATATGATAAATTTAAGCAACCTTAAAACAAAAAAGCCCCTTGACATTTCAGATGGGGTTTTCTGCTAGGTCTGAGGTCTCATGGGCAGTGCTTAGGTGAAAATCACAATTAAGCTAACATAGTTTATTCTCATGCTGTTTTTTCTCTAGTTGAAGAAACTGCAAAATGTTAAGCAGTCTTAAGGCTTCTGTCTGTTATGCTTGTTGCCTATGGCTTTTAATTGAAGGTGCTATCACAGCATCCCTACCAGACTCCAAATATCATAAGTAGTAGCAAACAACAGCACAAAGTGCAGAGCCCTCTGACCCTCAACTATCTTTACTGAGTATTGCAGGAAATGAGATAGAATGTTCTTCAGTAGCTAGAGGCTTGCTGAAATGAACTTGAACAATAGGCTTCAACTTCACAGGTTAGGCTTCTATCTGGCATTAGGACATGTAAGTGTTAAAAATACCAGTTGTGAGATGGTGAATGCAGAATGTTTTTCAGTGTGGTCACCGCTGATCCAGAGAAGGAAAGTTCTGAAATCAGGAATAATTTCTGTGCCTAATGACAGATAAAAATCATAACTGGCAATGCGAAGTACTTTGCCTGCAGTTGATCTGAACTATGTATAAAGTGTCTTAGTAGGCACTGTATGAAACAGCTCTGCTGAAAAGTGCTCAGCATGCTGCTTTAAACAAGCAGACTCAAGGATCAGTGGCATTCTTTATATCACACCAGCACTGCCAGCTTTCTTATTAAAAGGCTAAGTTTTCCCGCAAGTCCAGACATCCACACTGAGCTTTTACCCATTTTGAAATGTAAAGATACATAAATGTTTTCATCTCTCACCCCAATCTCCCTTTCAAATTGCTGAATTCAAGAAACACTATCCGCTTACTGAATTGCAATCTCCAGTGTTCTGCTTTGTGATTTACATTTTTGCTGTTGTTTTCAGAATCAATTTTCTATCATAAGTCTCAGTGAGATACCACACCTATTACAAATTGTGAATGCATTATACCATTGTGAGACAAGTATGAAGACTTTTCTAAAAAAAAAAATGCAAGCAAGCAAAACATATTAAACAGTTTTTTTGTCTGCTGGTTTTAACTATGATAGATACAGGATGTCTACAAAAATAACTGGTGATACCCAGCAGGCTAACTGGTACTACAGTATTGGACATTACTCCAGCAGTTGTAGGTGAAGATAGATACAGAGGATTTTGCTTGTGTATTTTTGCTGACAATACAGACATTTACTGCTCTGAAGGAAAAAATTAATCCTATAGTTCATTACACCATACGAAACAAGTTTCACTCCTCCATGATGCATACACCTATACAATGTTAATTACAAGTGAATCAAATTTGGTCAGTACTATAACGCATGTGCATAACACTAAAAAGCTTGCAATCTCTGCTCATCCTGTACATTCTTTAGTACTACAAGTCCACTAAATTAAAGCCATTTCATATTTTGACATGAAACTTAAGGCTACCTTTGTTTACTCCCTCTGTTCCGGTTACAACCAGAAGGAGCTGTCACAGTTAACATCTCTGCAAATCCAGTTACGAAGTTAGGCCCTAGTTTCTCCTCTGCCAATCCTTCAGCTCAGTTTTGAAATATAAATTTAGTATGCAACCAAGCAAGCTACAGAGAGAAAATTTATGTTACATATTTCAGGACTTGATTTTCTTTTCAGATTTGTATTAATAACTGTAATTCATTCTAACTGGATTTTCTTAAATATATTGAAACAAGTCAAAGCAAGTACCTATCTAGTTTAGAAAGTGTTTTACTTCCCATATCATTCTTCTATCCAGATATAATTCCAGATAAGATCTTCATATACTAATGAAGTCAGTTAGTTCATTATTAGTCCTTACCTACTAGAACATGTGGTTACAAGTTGGATGTGCTAGAACAGATCATATTCAAAATGCGTTGATTCTCTGCTGATAGCATTCATTTGAAGGAAAATATCAGATTTCTTATATGTGCATACATATGTTTTACAAAAATAAGTATACTCAGAGAATGAAGGAGGAGATTAAAAAGAGGAATAAGAACGGACAGCAACGATACCTCATAGAAGAATGAGAGGTATTTAAGCATCAGCCAAATGACACTATTTTTCATATAATTTGCAGTGGAAGCTTAAAGACTAAAATACTCCACAAGCCATTAGTTTCTTGGTACTCTGTGGCAGATTAGAATACTTCTTAATCAATTGCTAATGCACAGAAGAAGGCCAAAGCCTAGCTTTTAAGAAAGCAGAGTAATAGTGAAATCCAGCAATGCTCAGCAGGGATGCTATCAATAGATACATTACAGATTCTAAGAAATACATCAATTTTTTTAAACACTCTCGAAAAGTGCACACCATTTTGACAATTTATTAGGCCAGAGTTTGAAAAATTGCATTAAGAAACAAACATTCTGATTTGCAATCAGGGAAGCAAATTAAAAACAAAACTGTCATGAGATTTAAATTACTTGCTCAAAGTCCTGGATTGTTGCTTTGCCTGGAGACACTCTGAAAGCCTACAGAGCTCATCCAGAAGTTGTCTTGCTCTATCAGTTAAATACTATGGACTGCATGAGGTTTGTGGCAATGTATTAATTCTATAGCAAAAACAAAGAAAAGCAAAGTAAGTATTTAAATATCACTCATAAAACATATTTAAATCTCATTCACAAGATTGTGTGCCATTCACACAATTTATCACACTAGTCAACTACAGTTTCCTGTAGTTGCCCACCTGGTCTGTACCAACACTCAGAAGAATGGCTAAGTAGTCAAAACAAACAGGAACAGGGCAAACCAAGGATGGGTTCCCTTTGCTATATCCATGTTTCTCTTGTATTTTCACAGCGTAGACATGCTTTGCCATTTTTAAGTCATTGCAGTTTGAGGAAGAAAAAAGGGCTTGTAAAATAAAAATAAAATGCCAATCATAATAGTGGATCATCCATCTTGTCTCATTTTATTTCTGCTGATTGACAACCAGGTGCTTTTGTAGCACACAAAGGCAAAAAAAAAAAAAAAACACCATTCATTTCAAACTGAAATGTTTGACAGATATAACAGCTTTCTGAAATGAAACTGATGAAATCTCAAATAGGAAAGTCCATCTCCTGTACACAGGAGAGATTAAATTTCAACAGGCAAGGTTTACTGTCCTTAGACAGATGTAGATTTCATTTATTTTTTTATTTATCTGGCAGTTGTTAAAAATATGGGAGATGACTACAGTTTTACTATTGGTGCATAGTCTACCTCCTGCTGCTCTGGATGCTGCAGGCTTCAGTATGATCCATGTTTCAGGGCACTGTTGTCACAAACTGAAGGCAATTTCAAATTCTCTTACTGATAACACTAGCACTTCACTGATATTTTGACCCGTATTTTTGAAATGGCAAAAGTGAAACAATGTGACAAGTGACTGAAAATTCATACTGCTAGTCACATACCTAAAAAAAGTAGAAGCATTTTTACACTGTAATGTGAATGGCCAGATATAACACAGGGTAGATATCAAAAGTTTGCATCTTCCTTTTTCCCTGCTCACATTCACAGAATGAGGTATCAAGGAGCATGTAGCACCCGGGAAAAATAAATAAATAAATAAAAAATATTCAGCACAGCACCAAAAACTGAATCTAAACAAAGCAAAAAACAACAACAACAACAAAAAAGCAACAACAAAACACTTGAGTTTCACTGTACCATCTTCCCAAAATAGTCAGCTGTACAAATGGCTTGATAACAATTTAATAAAAAAAATGTTTCTGTTGATTCTGGAGCCTTTTGGATTTGATCCATATTCTAAAGAAGACATTCCCAAAGGTAAGTAACTGTGCACACTATACATTTTTGTGGGCATATACGCTATTGACATTATATCTTTGCCTATGGAAATACTTACCCTTAAAGCCCTTCTCTTGACTTCAGTGCGAAAACTGGACTGGATCCTACTCGTTACTGGTAAAATGAAAAGTACAGCTCATACTGGATCATACTTCTCACTGCACCACAGTCTTCACTGTTGTGGGATACATCTCATCCAACTGTATCCATCAGTTTCCATAACCAGCTTAAACTAGCATAGTTTCTTTAGGATGGAGTAAATTGTGAACCCAGATTTGACATTCAATTAGAAGTTACACAAAATGAATTCCACCATAATGTCAACAGAAACAAAACCAAGTATTGTGTGCACAGGTGCTACCAGTTAAGTACAGTGTTGAAAATTATACAAAGGAAGATGTTCATTTTTTGTGAACATCATTTGCAGAAATTAGGCTAGATCCACAATCAGAACTTGGGCACCTGTTCAGATACATTCATTACATGCTGCAAGGAGACAGATTGGCATAACAACTGTATTCACAAAAACTAGCATACTGAGTGAAAAGCTCCCAAAAACAGGGGCTCAATATCACTCCCCTTCAAGCTCTAGACCTTACTTTACACATTAAGAAGGTGTTCACCATAATTAAAACTCACGGATCTACACCCTTTTCTGCAGCTCCTGGACCTATTCCTGTTAAACCAAGGTGTTAAAATTTTCTTCCAAAAATACCGGTAGGGGAAAACAGAGACTCACATAAACTTCAATGGTTGAAGTATTCCACCATGAAGGTCAGTATCAAATCTTTTATTTCTCTTCAGGAATCTAAGTGAAAATTCCCTATAATAACCTCATATATATGTCATACATAAAAGCATGTGTCCTGGAGATGTCTTCCCATCAGAAACACAATTGCTTCCATACCTTATGTGCTTTGAAGAAGCACAGATTTTGAGACAGAAATTCACATTAATCATGTTTACGTATTTAAAAGATGCTACATACCAATAAACAAGAAGCTTTAAGAGTGGGGAGTATCATTCCCAACTGAAACATGGACCTCCTCTTAGATTTTTTGGTGTACTAAAGGCTACATGACATAGACTAAAGTAGCTCATTTGATAGAAAATATTGTACACAGATTTTAAACAATTTTTAACAATTAAGAAAACCAACCACATTATTAGTAACACATGAAAGCCTATGAGGTACTAAGAATATTCTGCCAAATTCAAACTAAAGGTAGTTGTATCTCACACTTACTTTGGCTAGAAAGAATGAAGGAGAATGGACGAATATCAATTTGAGGCTACTAAGCATTTTACAAATCAACATTGATAATTATCCTCTTCCAGCAATCAGCCAGTAAGAATATCTAATTAATGTTTTTGGGGGGGGCAGAGGGAGCTGTTTTAAAGGGCTACCTAGATCTTGGCAGGAAACAAAGGAAGAAAATCCAATAGCTGATCCTCCACATTTTATCAAATTCAGCTCAAAATAAAACGATTTTTAATTCACTTGAGTCCCAATTCATTTCACATATTTTTCAGATTTTGAAAACATGATCGTAGTGTCATCCTATTGCTTTTATAAAGAAGATAACATCAGGAAGAGATGCAGACGGCATAAATCAGCAGATTTACTCCAGTCTGGACTTAGTTTCAAATGTTGAACTGTTACTCTAAGAAGCGTCTCTTTATACTCCTATTATAGCAAGAACTGTGCATATGCAAAAACAACTTTCAAGTAATAACATCAAGATGTGTATCCCCCCCAAAAATGTCAGTGTGGCATTTCATAAAAGAAATGGTAAAACTACAACATTATCTTGTAGGAAACTACAAAAATTACATATCAACTGCAGCCAGCTCTCAATGTTTTCCTGGCAAATGTTAAATCACTCAATTTTCCCTCTTCGTGCAATAGAAGATGCAAAACAACCCATGCTAAAACTTTAAAACAAATCACCCACCCCCAACTCACTTGCTGCAAAAGAAACAAGAAAAAAAAAAAAAAAAACAGCTTTTGAGACTGGTACAATTTTGACACCTCAATGTGACTACAAATTAGCTTTTGAAGCACCTTGCTTAGTATTATCACACATAATTCATGGTACTCATAAAACTGAAAACTGAGAAAGTTTGAAAAAATTGAGAAAGATTTGAAAGTCCAGATTTTTCTAGTAAGACCAGCATGAAATTGATATCAAAATTAGAGTAGGCCAAATGCTTCCCTGAATCCTTAGGTCCTAGAAATAATCAACACATGGTTTTGTGTGACTATAAAAATGTTGCTACACAGAATAACTGAATTTGATTTAATTTATTTGATAATTTATTTTCATGATTGCACAACCAAAATAACAGTGTAGTAATACCAGTTTAAGGTGTCTTATATCAGGAATGACTATTTTTGTTTCCACAGAGTTTATAGCTCACTAAAACACAATCCATCACAACAAAATTATTTCAGCTATACTAAAAGGAACTATTTTGTATGATATTTTAATTATAAAGGACCTGTTAAGATAATTTGCATTTTGTGTCAAGACAAGCACTTAAAATCTCAGTTAGGTAAGACACTAAAGCCCCTTATATTGCAAATGTTTTGCTAAAAGACAGCAAAAGAAATAAATAGAAGATGCCCCCCGATTCAGTAAAATATGATAGCATCCATTCATTTCTTATCTACAGCCTGGGAAATCTTTTTTCAGTGAACGGAATGTTATCTCATGTAAACCAGAAATGAACAAATTAAATGCTTACATCAGTCTACTGGGATAAATCATTTCACATGCATTCCACCACAGGCCGTAAAGTCAAAGCAGTAATAAAACAAGAAGAAAGTAATGTGTGATTTTGTGTTTCTCTTTTCCTTCAGCAAAGATACGGACATTACAGAATGTGTGTCAGATGGTTCTTCTTTGCTAGCAATTGAGGAAACTTCTGGGTATACATTTTAAAAACCACCATGATATTTTGCAGGGGAAGTGACACCAAAAATTCTGGTATCACCTACAATTCCTGTTAGATCTTTCAGTACATGGTATGTCCACTTGGTCAGTTATATTCTGTATGTTAGGTGCAATTAAATCTTAGAGTAAGAAGATACAGCACCTCCTGAAATAAATGAAACTTGAACTCAGCTGCTGTGGAGCTGAATTTGCCTAGATGAGGATTGGTCCATTAGGTATTATTTCTTTGCCCTTGTACAGAATACATACAGATGAAAAGTTGTATTGCCAAACTAAGAATCCTAGAACTGATGAAGGAATCTTACTTAGGATTTGAAACTTGCACTTAGGCAGGTAGGCTGTGCCCATAAATAGTTGCTGCATGTAAATGGGTCACAGTTTTCATATCTTTAACATCTGTTGTTTATACCCAAGAAAGCACATCAGGGGCAAGAAAATTAATTCCCCAATTGCTGTCAACTGAGTTAGGGAACAGCAATAAACAGCTTACTGTAAGCCTCTAGCTACAATAAAATTGCTGTCAATAAACTGCGGCTGATACGGTTTTGCTGTGCTAGAAGAACACATCATTTGGAAGTGAAAATCTGAAATGGAAACTAGGATTCTTCCTTGTTCCTATACACAAAAGAACATTACCATAGAATTCCAATAGTATTAAACTCTCAGGATTCAATTCACTGTCCCACATGTGCCACAAATTTATTAGCATTTATGAAACTTTGGTTTTGCACATTCAGGACAGATGAGACTCTAGCAGTTCTGATGAAATTCTTTTGCATTGGAAACATTTAAAGAACAAGGAAGCTTGCTAAACTTTTGCTGTCTGTATCTGTATACACAAAATGTTCCCTACTCTAGTTTAGCATTTCTACTGTCACTATTGAAAATGGTATTATAGCTTAAGGTTATGTTCAGATTTCCATTATAACCCCCCAGTTTTCACATGCTCTTAACTTTCTGAAAAATTCTTCTTTTCAGCTAAATTTTCCATGCTTGGTCTCAGTTGAAAAATGAATTTCTTTAGACAGTTGAGCAAAATCCGTTAACCTATTTTTCAGTTATACAAGGATAGAAAAAATACACTGCACACTTTCAACATTTCTAATATGTTAGTATAATATGTTAGTATAGATAAAGATATCTAAGTATATAGAACTCAAAGCAATAAAATTTTACATGCAGACATTTTTCCAGGTGACTAGTCCTCACCCAAGACTAATATCCATGCTAAAACATAAAGAAATTAAGCATAGAAAGGAAAAGAAACAATGGAATTGTATTCTTTTTTTCTACTGAGTAGTAAAACAGGGCCAATAAAAATAATACCATGTACAGAATTATGGAATGCTATGGTTACAGAATTTTAATATTTGCAAGTGATGTAAATTCTGCACTGCTGTTCTAATGCACATTTCCATCATCTTATGCACCTTGAAATTGTCACTCTCAGTATATGAAATTAGAATCATTAATGTTTTAAGTGTTTTTTTTTTTGTTTATTTTGTTTTTAATATTACATAAACCCCAAAGTTACAGATTTAAATACTCCAGAGTAAGACAATATCAGCTGCATTTGTCACAGAAAGCTTGTGATCTGGACTGATCAATGAGAGCCTGGCTACTCATTCCTTGATCTGGCAAAAAGTCCATTGACTGAAAAAGGAGTAAAGCAAGCTCCATAGACCTTATGTTATTGACTGTATGATTAAAAATATACCTTAGTATGGAATGCATTTAATGTGTCAGTGAAGCCCCAAATCCTTAATTTCTGCCATCAGATCACAGAAGAAAAAAAAAAAAAAAAGTGTTACATATATTTAGCTTTCCTGAAACTACAAGAACTGTGTACATTTCCAGAATTTCTAAATCATCATCTTGATACAGAAGAACACTTAGAATGTGCTTACAGCTGTCTTTCTTGTAAACAGCATTTGAAGTCATTTGGACTTTAAGGATCTGCTTCAGTCCCACTACTTTAAATTAAAGTTAAGCATATGCCTAAAGGTTGTTTGCTTAAGAATGCACACTGAAGGTTTTGGTCAAAACCCGTGTTATTTGCCACTGCTGTACTTCAAATCTGATTAAATGAAGTTATTATAATTTAAAACTGGGATAACCATGGTAAATTGCCCATGATTTCTTTTATTATTTAATCTGTTATTAACCTAGTGACATTGAATAAGAGGTTTTTTTTCTATTTGTTTTTTATAAAAGGTCTTTCACACTGAAGAATATATGTTGTCTTCTACTGTATTTCTATGTAGCTGTTTGGTGTAATGACTTACTAATTTGAAGTGCATTTTAAAGTTCAATCAAATTCTGAAAAGAACACTGATTGAGAAGCCTGCATAGATTTAAGCATTCGTTATGAGTCATAACACTGATTTTGGAAGCTTAGCTATGCGAGCTGGTGGTGTGTAACATCCTTTCCATACTCCTAATTATGTGAATTAGCATTTATAACAATCCCAAGTTCAAGTATTCAAAAATGCTCTTTTCAGAGCATCCACCAGGTTTACTGCAATATAGGCACTTGAAGAAGGCTTTGGTTTTTATACTGGGTATTTCTGAAACATCAACCTGTGCAAATCAAAGTGATATGTGAAGACTTAACCACAGAATTTCCTCTAAATTTATTGACAATTGCACAGAAATTGCCCAGCAAAAAATACTAAGAAATTTGTATTGAACAATCTATTTCTGAATTCTAAAAGCTTTCTGACTTAGGTCACAGTTCTAATGGACTTCTAGGTCCAGCTCCCATTAAAAGTAATGGGATTTTGCTTGAAAAAAAGTCCAGGTGTGGACTTGGGTCTCAGCTCTCTATCAGTTTTAATTTATCCATCTGCAAGATACACTGCATGTGTATTTTGCTTGGACTGAAAGAAAATTTAAATAAAAACCTAGGATACCAGTATTTCTTAGACATATACTAATCCTGTATTTCATCTTTCCCTATCTTAATGATTCCCATACCATTTCAAACCACATAAAGAAAACCAAAATATAGGTAACTTTATTACAACTTGTAACATAAGACACAGAGAAAAGATTTATTTTAAACCTTAAGAAAACAGTACAGTGGCAGAGAACTAGGTATCTCTTCATGAAGGAATTTTTAAAAAAGTTTTTGGATACTGTGACATTAGTATTAACTACTATTCAGTGAGATTTTTAAGTCTGAATACTTTGTTTAAAGGCCATACTCTATAACACATCACAAAAAAAAAAAAAAAAAGACCTATGAAAGACTTAAGAATGCTAGCCAAAATGCAACCTAATCCCAGGAATTACAGAAAGAATAATATAAAGACTGCTAATGATTACCACCATTGTTAGCTGTACTCCTCCAGCCAGAAGTGTTAAAAGGACACAAGAAGGTTACTTCCTGTAACATGCACGAAAAAGAAAAAAAAAAAAAAAACAATAACAAACACCACCATCTTCTCCTCCTCCATGAAATAAAAATACATAAACTCAGTTTAGATAATTGTCTGTCTAATAAAGAGTTATATTTGCAGTTATACATAATATTACAGCTTTTACAGGGACTGATCCAAATCATATGATATGAGTATTTGCTGACTTCAGAAGGGATTTAATAAGTCTTCAATGGAATTTGAATCACATCCATACAGACGAATATAGATATAATGGCTGATTATTAAACTGAAACCAATATAGTTAATGTAATGAACACAGGTAACTAAAAATATTGCCTGTAGGGTTCTTTTCTGTTTGTTTGGTGTTTTTTTTCCTTCTTTGTTTCCTCATACTCAGTTTCACTGTGCAGAGCTTACACATTCTGTAAGGTAAATCATATTTTGGATCTTAACTGCCTCAAGATACCGTGGGGGATTAAGTCTGAGTTTCTTAATAGAGTTTGGAAAGCTAATTTGAGCTAAATTAACAACATCTCTGAACAGAAAAGGAATAGGTGGGTTGATTGTGTTATATTTTGTAACTAAAACTGTGGAAAAAAATCTGAAAACTTCAGCCAAGTAACCACTGATTATGCAGAGCTCTTCTATGCTGTTTTTTTTTTTAAAAAAAAAAAAAAAACATTTTTTTAAACTTATGCTGTCAGTTTGTTTATGGTGCTGTATAGCAAAGCAGCCTGCACACTATGTGAGTTCACCACAATTTAAAGCCCTTTAGAAAGGTTAAGTTTTTGTAACAATCTTCTAAGATGTTTTCAGTGTCTCACTGTAAGTATGAGTTGTCTAAGAGTAGTTACTTTAGCAGAACTGCCTCAGAAGTGCTTGTTTTTATTCTTAGTATCTTGTTAGTGTGACACCTTACAGACACCCAAAGTCAAGACACAGTTCTGGGTACATCCCATTCATCTTAGATAAGGCTAATACAACAGCAAGAGAATGACTTTAGCCTAAACTTGGCTACTGTCAAAATCTTTTTGCAAAGACAAGCCTAAATGTGTCTTGCTTGATTCTGTAAGATCCACATCCCTAATAAATTCAGAGAAATCACCATAACTTGCAGGGTACAATGCCAGCAGGCGTACAAACGTGATTTCTAACACCTAAAAAGTTGGTGCAGTGAAAGCTAAGCACTAGGAAAGCTGCTTTGCAAACACACGAACTTAACTACTGACCACTCCAGTGCAACTATCATTAAATAAAAGGTTCTTTGGCTGTAGTACCAGCTTGATGCTTCCCTCCCCCCTTTTCCTACCTACTGCAGGACTGGCATCGGGCCAGTCTAAGCGACATAGTACCTTAGTGCCATCTACAGGCTATATTGACATTCTAATTTAGTGGCAAAATACGAGCACCAATAAAATAAATTAGACAGCGCAGCATTTAAATCTTTATTAGCAAGGAATTATTAGACCTAAGAAAAACTAATGCTGGATTTGGTTGAAATATGAGTTTCTCAGCCTCCTAATCCTGCTTCATATGGCATATTTCACAGTTTAAAATTAGTTATGACAGATCACTTATGCATTACTAAGATGAGAAAATATTTACTGTGGGCTGGCTTTTTTTTCTGTATAATTCAAATGTATTCAGAGGACGCATTCCTTTTGAAAGTATGCTTTGGCCATTTTTTAAAATATGCAACAAACTGTCTATGCAATACTAACTTTAATCTATTACAACACAATAATTTGAACTAAAAACAGAGGAAGACTTCTGTATGGCTTAATTATGTCCTACCAACAAACCACGTGCTTCACAGATGAAGTAGCTCAGAAATTCAGCTGTCTTTGTTAGGGAAAAAAAATTAACCCCTTTAGTAACACTAACTTAACAAAGTTCCAGATAAGCTTGAACTGTAAAAGAAACTCAAGATAACTCAGATCAAAATTTGAAATTAAATGTACGTATCCCTTCAATCTTGAAACAGTCACATCTTTCTGTCCGAAATTTGGCATATAGGGAAAGAGAATTTTTTTCTTCAATAACTTTTACATTTGGACAGTCAAATACTGGGGAGAAAAAAAAAAAGTTGTGGTTTTTTTTTTCCAGCTTTGTTTATGCATATGTACGTGCATCTGCAGGGACACATGCAGTTCTTTAACAATCAGTATTCTTCAAAACCCAAAGTATTGGAGGCATTTAGCAAATACATGGTTAAACCCCAAGTAAATGATAAAGGGGTTGAGTTTGTTTTGTTGTTGTTGTTTTTTTTTTGTTCCCCCCATAATATAATTAAGCTAAATTAGACTGAAACAAAACCAAAAATAAACATACTTGCACTTTTAATACTGGTTAATCGGGCACTTGTATGCAGTACTTATAGACCAGTAAAAGTGCTCGTTTACCTGTCTGGTGTGTAAGGGGCCCTTTGTCTTGAAGCCTCCTTGGGAACTGCACTCTGAGGCACTGAAGTGATCTGAACTAGTGGAAGAGCGTTTGGAAAGGGTGTCACAACCACCAACAAAGGTGTTGTCCAATGGGAGTTCCTGAATCACGTGGTGCTTTTTCACTGAAACTGGAGTGTCAGGTTTGAGATGAAAAGCAGACTGTGGAGAGGCAGATTTGTAATGCTTGGCAAGATCAGGACTGTTAGGCTTAAAGGTTGTTGGTGGTGCAGTGCCCCAGTCAAATCTTCCTATACTTTGCTCCTCCAGCTCCGCTGGAAGGCTTATTGTCCCATTGATAGGTTCATGAACTGCATCATCAGGTTTGGACTCCTCAATGGTCACGAAGTTCAAAAGAGAACTCTTCGGAGATTTCCTTTTCTTTCTTTTCTTTTTCTTGTTTTGCTTGTTCTCCTGATTGGGAGACATCCATTCAGCACCTTGCTTGCTCCTCTGGGCAGCCTTGAATCTGGATGCATGCCGGCAGCGAACGAGAACTGTGACAAATATCACCACTATAACAACCATTGCACCTGCCACAATAGCAATCATGATCGTGAGATAGTCCTCGTTTTGGTAGGGTTGGCTACTGTCCCCTATGTTCCGGTCCAAAGGTGTTTCCATTGTCCTGCGTATCAAGTCATAAATATGAGAGGCATTTCCAGCAGTATCATTCACATACAAAAATACAAGCACAAGAGTATGCAAGGATTTGGGATAACCCAAATCACTTATGTTGACAACTAAGCGATGCAGCCCCACATCACTAGGATTTGGTTTTTCTTCCAGAGTGATATTACCTGTCACTGGATCGATCCGAAACAAACCTTTGCTATTTCCACTTACTATTGTGTACTTCAGTTCGGCATTCATTCCGGTGTCGATATCTACAGCAAACACTTCTGCTACCACTGATCCCGGAATTGCTGAGAGTGGCACTAACTTAAAAGAAGTATTAGAAGGCGGGTAAATGACAACAGGACTGTTATCATTAACATCCATGACATTTATGGTTACTTTTGCTGTAGAAGAGCGAGGAGGTTGTCCCCCGTCAACTGCCTTCACATCAAAGGTGTAGGAGCTCTGCTGTTCTCGATCAAAAGAAACATTGGATTTTATAACTCCAGAGAATGGATCCAGCACAAAGTTTTCATTGTCATTCAGGATGGAAAGGGTCACTGCTTTATTTTCCCCAGCATCTGCATCAGTCACCGTGATCACTCCCACAGTGCTATACTTTGGTAGGTTCTCCGATACAAAAAATTGAAAGTGATTATGAGTAAATTTGGGACTGTTGTCATTTTCATCCAAGACAGTAACAATTACAGCTGCTTGACTCTGCAAAGGAGGGGTGCCATTGTCTCGGGCTGTAACAGTGAAAATGAATCGTTCCTGTTCTTCTCTGTCAAAAACTCTGGAGGCTGTCAAAACTCCCGTCTTTCGATCCAGATCAAAAAAGGAGGCATTAGGGCCAAGCTGATAAACAATGTCTGCATTTTTCCCACTGTCTTCATCTGTGGCACTAATAGTTGTTAAGTATAGACCACGGCGGTTGTTTTCAGAAACTGACAGCTCAATTACAGGCTGGCTGAAAATCGGAGGGTTGTCATTTTCATCCTCCAGTTTAACTCTTACCAGGGCAGTCTGGTTCAAACTGGGCTTGCCAGAATCAGAAGCAACAATTTTAAAGCTGAATTCTTTGGTGCCCTCATAGTCCAACAAGGAAGAGGTCTCTAACAAATACTGGTTGTCATAAACTGCCTTCAAGTGGAAGGGGACCTCTCTCTCAATGAAACAGATCACTTTGCCATTCACATCAGTGTCCTTATCTGAAACTGTAATTAGGGCAATCTTTGTATTGACAGGATCTTTCTCAGATAAGTACACTGTGCCATTGATGGGACTTATAATGTACCTGAGGTCTATGTTAGGAGGGTTATCATTTACATCAGTGACATTGATGGTAACGGTTGCCCGAGCTGGTGTAGAGCTACCATCACTAGCCAGCACGGTCACTTTGTGAATAGCAGTCTCTTCCCGATCTAAGGACCTCTGAACTGTGATCAGCCCTGTGGTATTGTTTAAAGCAAAAAATCTTTTGGTCGCAGGGGCAACTTGGGCACCAAAAATATATCTGATTTCTGCATTGCTTCCTATATCTGCATCTGTAGCATGAAGCTGAATTACTGAGGTGCCTACAGGGGCATTTTCTGGTATATGGACCTCTACTTGACTCTCTTTAAAAACTGGCCTGTTATCATTGACATCACTTACTGTCACTTGCAGGATAGCTGTGCTGGATTTCTGCGGGGTACCTCCATCCTCCACTTTGATTTTCATCACATAGGTGTCCTTTTGCTCTCTATCCAAGTTCTGCTGCACAATCAGTTGAGGCCATTTCTCTCCTTCTGGAGTTTCTACAATATCCAGTCCAAAGACACTCTGTCCATTCAACAACTCGTAGTGCTGCACACCGTTGAAACCTGTATCAGGATCTGTTGCTGATGGGATTGGAAAGCGACTGTTGATCAGAGTGTTTTCTGGTATGGAGATATTGATGACAGGGGATGGAAACATAGGTGCATTGTCATTAGTATCCTTTACAATTATTTTTATTTTGATCAACCTGAAAAAGTCATTGGGGAGAATCACCACTTCAAGTTCAAAGAAGCACTCATTTTCTTCTGCATAGGAAGCACCGGCACAGAGTTTTTCTCTGTCTATTCTGTTAGATGTCGTAAAGATTTCTCCGGTGGTACTGGACACTTTGACCAGAGGGGCATCCCCTGCTTTAGACACCAGTCTGTAGACAAGGCTGGCACTGGTCCCCGTGGCAGCATTGATGTGAGAAATGTTCAGGTCCTTTGGTATGTTTCCTATGGGGACATTTTCAGGCAGCTCCTCTCTAATAGTGTAAATAAGTTCTTGAGCTACAGCAGAATCCAGCCTTAAACAGGCAATCAAAGCGGCCAACAGGTAAAAATCCCTCAGGTCCATGATAATGTTTTTATTGTCTTTTCCTGGATCTTAGGACTTAAAGGTTTCCACAGAGAAATGATGCGCGATTTGCAAGAGGAGGCATGCATGGACTGCAGGATGCATTACATCTCATTTCTTACTTGAAGACAGCACTGTCAACACAACCATACAGAATAGCATTATTGGCTTTTAAGGCACGACAAATCCACAATTTCCAACTACTACCTGTTTTTGCAAAGACACACTCGCAATAGTACATTTTCCTATTGCTCCCTTTTAAAGCAATCCCTCCAAATGCACCAATATCCCGTTGGCTGCATTTGCACAGAGCAAGAACAGAAATAACTACTTCTGCAGGATTAAGGGTAGCTACAGTTTCAACATGTACTTTATGAATAATTTCTTGGCACACCGTGTAATCTGTAACGTGCATTCCCCCTCTACCCTCCTCCACCCAGTCATTTTGTGCAAGTAAAAATCTTCCTGTACTTCTGTTGGATTGTAACTGCTATGGCAGCTGCCGAATGTCATTTATTGTTTGCTTCCATACGCATTTTTTTAGCTCTTGCTAACCAGATTTCTCTTTGCTTCTTGTGCCTTGCATCCCCCACTATTGCTATCGTACTGGGAAATAACCACCCGGACATGCGGCTGCTGCAGCAGTTGTCACTGGCTACTTCACATCCCTATTAACTGACAAGACAATAACAGGATTAACAGTTTCTTACACTCTCAGCTCAATGTTTCCCCTCCAGATGTTGGATACTTCTCCTTCTGCTTAATAACCTTAAACTTTGTTTTTTTTTCAAAACACTGTCTAAAACAGTGGGCTGGAAATTCAAAATGCAACTTAGGAGCAGCCAGTATGTTTACAGATGGAGGGGGAGAACATCTCTTCTGAATATGAGAGGAGAAAAAAAGGTACAGCCTTTCCCCATTGACACTGATCTCCCTTCAGGATGTTATTAGCAGATGCCACACATAAATACTGCAGACTAATAATGCAGCTTAAAAAAAAAAAATAGACAAAGATTTCTGTTTGCATGCTCTGCTAAACGCGAATTAAAAGGGTGCAAGGCTCCCAGCACCTACAGTTTGGTGGAAGCGGGCAGCCCTGAAGCACTAATCTTATCTGCATTAAGCAGCACAGTAGCTGATGCCCGTGATTACTTCCAGCAGAGTGATGCAGGTAGGGATGCAGATACTGTGAGTAGGTGAGCCTTCGCCACCAGCACCAACTGAATTCAAAATACTGATTCTTTCCCTAGATAAATACACTGCATGTTGGCTTTTATTATTTTTTTTAAATGAAATGCATCACAGTGTATGGGTAACTTTGCACTTACGTTGGTTGTCTACCTTTGACGATCTGCTGCAGCTAAGCAATGATCTGTTCCAGCAGATAAAGCACAATGCATCTGGTAAACCACCAGTTTTGGAGAAATCAGCAGCAGTCAAACGCTTCCTCCTTGAGATATGTGTTGCTTCAGGGTGGCAAATTAGCAACTCCAGGGAACAAATTCACAGTTCTGTCGTTAGTCATCCTTTCCACGTTTCATTTCTATTAAGCGGCGATCCTTCGGGTGTTTAACATATACGCAACAGCACAAACAGCAAGCAGAAATCCGGTGCACGTCTTTAGATCAGGGGTATTTTCCGCTCTGCACTGCACACAATTTCCATCCCTCTCTCACCAGGGCAGAGCCGGCTACATTAAGTCTGCAACTTCTTACTGGAAATGACAGAGTTGGTCTGGCGGTGCTTCTCTCCCCCCTCTTTATCTCTGGGGTGATAGTTACCCACAAAAAAAAAAAATATAAAAAAAATAAAAAATAAAATAAAAAATAAAATCCTAGCAGATTATTGCTTTAGCGATGGGAGGAAGCGACAGCGCTTTTCCCTCCTCCTCCTCTTCCTCCTCCCCGTCTCTCCCTCTCACGCACACGCTCGCCTTTCCTGCCTTTCTTTCCTTCCTTCCTTCCTCTCTCCCTCTCCCTCTCTCCCTCTCTCTCTCTCTGAACTGAAATTCTTGATATAACTCTCAATAAGCCCAGAGGGAGGGTGTGAGCGGCGCTAAGCCCCCCCTCCCGCCGCACTGCATTGGCCCACAGCGGCGGGGGAGGTGGCTGCTGGAGCGCGGCCCTGGCATTGGCCGCCGGCCTCGTCGCTCCGCGGGGGCGTCCGGGCAGCGCAGCGCCTCCGAGCCCCGCGGAGGGTTCGGGAGGGCCGAGCCGAACCGCGGGGCGAAGCGGAAAAGCGGGGCGAAGCGGGGCGAGGAAGGAGCGGGGCGAAGAAGAGGGGAGCGCCCCCCCCGCTCGGGGGGGGACGGGGGCGGGAGCGCATCGGAGGGTCGGGGGCGCCGAGGCGGGCGTGGGGTGTCCCATCAGCGGGGCTTCATCGTGGGGGGAGGGTGGAAAAAATAAGGATTTATTTATTTATTTATTTATTTATTTATTTATTTATTTATTTATTTATTTATTATTTTAGGGGGGTGCGCCCGGTCCGCTGTGCGCGGGGGGAGCGCTTGCGGCGCGGCGCAGATCGCTGCTGGCCCCGCGCATCCTCCGCGGCCTGCAGCCCGCAGCAAGCACCCTGCCCCGGCCCTCCTCAGCGTGCTTCGGATTTATATTTAATACATGCCTTTTCATCTATAATTCACGCTGCTGCTCAGACTCCAGCCCTGTCTCGGCTCCCATTTACACCTGCACACCTTTCTCCTTCCCGACGGGTCAGCCGAGATACTCGCTGAAGGAAAAGGAGAGATGTTTTGCTTTTTTTTTTTTTTTTTTTTTGGTCTGCTTAAACACTGAACTGGAAAACACTTCACTGTGGTTTGATAAATAATAAAAGTGAGCATTTCTCCTTCCCTGTAAATGACACAGGTAAATTACCCAGCTAGCCACAAAGAAGCATCACATGCCTGGAAGACAGTGTAATAAGATGCCAATGTATTATGATATGAGTGACCTCAAAAGTGTGACAAGAAGATGATTATACTGCATTATATATAGTGCATTATATATAGTGCATTTTTCAATGTTTTGTAAAGCATGAATGAACCTTCGTTTGACTGCTTTTATTGCTAGCTTTTTTCAGCTTGAACTTGCAAGCTGTATCACACAGTAGCTCTCCAATTTAGTATGCCCAGATACGTGGCCGTGCTTGCTGGTGTTTCTGGTTAAGCCTTTCAAATAGATGCACATACAAAAAAACAAAGATAACCAGTATTTGACTTCTTGTATATGCGATATTACAAGTAGAAAATGTACACATTTTCGGTAGATAGCACTGGCCAGCTAGAGGTCTGAGTTTCTACCTTGAAGATTTTACTTTTTCAAATGCAGGCTCCTACCTTCAGATTCCCATATGTACATATGGAACACACATGACACAGTGTTAAGTAACAGTGGAAGCTCCTCGTATCTGTTTGAGGTCAGTAATTTGCATGGCTTGGCATCATGTGGTACATGCTGATACTACTATGGCACATCCCCTTGGAAATGATACAGATACTGTTAACACGCTGTGTACGTGAACATCGCAATCCTGTAATCACACGATGTGTAAAGAATAAACATTCTTAGTTTTGCAGTACTTTGTGTTTGTGTCTGAAAGACTCCTATTACAGCCCCAGAGAAAAAATTGATCCTGGTTTTGATGACATCAAGTAATGGTAGCAAACGGAACTGAATCTAATAATAGTTTAAGAAAAATGTTCATTATGTAATACAGGAAGGATGGCTAGAGCCCCAGCACTGAAAGTCAAGCAAGTGACACAAAGGAGCAACCTTACCACTTAGAAAAAGAATTCTGTGAATGAATTAAGTATGCGATCCTTTCGTCTTCCAAAATACAAAGCAGAACAGCCATTAATAAAGATAATTAGAACTACAAGCATTCTGTGTAATGCAGTCTGCTTCTGAAATACGGAGTGTTTATGTATGCATTAATAATGCACACATTTTTTCTGACACTAGTCATATCACAGCAGTATGGCATCACAGACGTTTTATAGCCTCATTCTAGTAACATCACAGACATACAACATTCTTATTCTAATCACACCATAGCCATTTCAATGTCACATTGTAGTCACATCACATAGCCTGGTAATAATTATTTAACTTTATTGCTAAGCTGAATAGTTTTCTGTTTGCTCAAGGATGACTTTAACTTGTAGTCAGAACTGATTACCACATGCTCATAAATGAGCTTTTCTCATGTACACAGTGTTAGCCTCATGAAAAGAAGAGAAAAAAAGAGTAAAATTTCAGTGATCAAGTCGTGGTTGGATTTAAACCCCAAATGGTCACAGGTCACTATAATAGAGTATTTTTGCTGTTTTCTGAAGCTACGTTGGAGAGCCAAAGATGTTTACTTGAAGTTCTGCCATGTTAATGTTCATGTACTTGCTTTAAAATGCTGTAGTTCTTTAACTAATCATGCAGTGGAAAAGGCTGGGCTTCAGACTACAGTGTTTGCACAACAGATTGTAAAATTGTGTCTCAGAGTACCAAAGGGGCTAGAACTGTCATGACTACTTCTAATAATCTTGGAAGAAAATTAATAGAAGCCTGAGTCCTTGAGTAGGAATCAGAATCACCCAGTACAGCATTACACGGCCTCTGAATTTTGAGGAACTGCTGTTAAACTTTTCCAATGTTCACTTGAGTAGCCATGTTTTATCCTCCAGTAAACGTTTATTCAGTTGATCTTACATTTGGGAAAACTACGGCATTTGGTGTTTGGTCAAATGCAGCTATGTACTGTTATTTATACTGTTCCTTAATAGCCTCCTTTCTTTACCGTGATGTATTAGGCTTTTGTCTGCGTTTAAGAACACTGGTCTCCTAATCACATCATAACCTATTAGAATGACTTTTGTATTAAAGCATAATAACTATTCATCCACATCATTGCATGTTATCTTTCCTTCCATAGTATTATGTATCAAATTCTTTTCCATATCATATTTGACTCAAATTCTAGCATGCTAGAAACTGACTCCAATTATTCTGTACTAGCTATAGTCAAATTGCGCTAAATGGAATTGCTTACATTGTATCATACTGGCTACAGGCTTACACAATACATTATACATGAAACTGATTCACATTATGCTTAGCTAACTAAAGACTTTAATCTTGAAGTGTTGAGCGTAAAATGCTATCATTCTTCATCGAACTGGCTCTGGTCACTTGATCATTTTGTACCTGGGATTGCCTCTTACAGTCTGTTATTAAAGCAAAATGGCTTTTCCTCTCCTGCAATTCTAACACTTTCTGTGGAGAGCTTATTCATATTCTAATAAGTGAGCTCTCTGCATCATGCCATCACTCTACAACACTCAGCACCTGACCTACAGCGCACCTATAGCATGTCCCTTCATTCCAGCGTTCTGAAAAAATAAAACTACAAACATTTGTTATGTGTGTTCCAATAGCAGGTTATGTGCTAGCTCCTTCGCAATCCCTACTATTATCCCAGGAAACTGTTGTTTTGTTTTGTTTTGTTTTGTTTTAAATGTTGCTTAAATCATTAGCAAGTGCAGCCTTGGTCCCATCTTGAGTAGGAATTATTTAAGGCCAAATTGCCAGTTCTGCCATGATCATTCAGGGTGTTCCTGATGTGGTTGTTCCTTGAATTGTCTGCTGAAATGCAAGAGGTTTAGAGTTCAGTGTGGCAGGTAAAAAGTGAGGTCTCCCCATGTTATGGATAGTATTTAATCTGTGAAGTACTTCACCTTCATAGGGCAGGCATTTGCTTTGCTCTGCTCAAACTAGCACTAGCATTTCTCTCTCCTTGACTCAGGCTTCTGCCACAAGCCAGTCTCATGGTAACCTCAGGAAATCCGGTTCTTACAAGAAGCACCTGTGCCAAAAAGTGATGCTTATCTTCTTCTTTGCTCCTAACCCTCAAAACTTTAGGAATTTTATGAAGACAAGAGAGGAGAATGCCACAAAGTTCGTTAAGAGCATACAGAGAGGATTGTGGAGCCATTTTTCTGTGTATCATTGCAATCATTTCTCCTTACAAGCATGATTCTTTTGTCTAGACTTCATACATCTGAGGCTTTGGATTTTAGGAGCTAGCTTAAGAGTTTCATTCTCTTTCTGGGCATAGGGATTGAACCTGGAGTCTTTACTTACAGAAGTAGTTCAAATGAAGTCAATAAAAAATATTTTGTGTAATGTAAACTGTATTTAACTACAGTATTTCAAAAGGCCGGTTCATTGAATTATGCATGATATTTATTTAATATGCTCATTTCTATCATTTAAAAATATGGTTTTGTTTTGTTTTGTTTTGTTTTGTTTTGTTTTGTTTTTCCAGAATGCTTGTTAGAACTCTAGGAGAGCAAAAACACTTAAGCAAACAATTCAGGACTATATATTAATCTGTACTCTTAAACCACAATAGCAAAGTCAGTTAATGATGAATAATTGAAGCCAGTTGAGCTTCTGAGATGTTGGAAATACATGCAGAGTCGGGCCCTTTTAATGGGTCTTCCTTCTTGAAAATAAACTCAGTCACTGGCTAATCAAATCACAAAGGGGGCAGGTGACAACCTTTATTCCATTTGAATGGCAGAACTAAATTTAACTGAATTTGCCATTATTTTTTTTTGACTGACAAAGATTGCAAATGTCAGTTCATGGCTCTGAAGGGTCTACAAATGCACAAGCTGAAAACTGGCATTTTGCAGTGCCAGTGTTTAATCCCTGTCACTGTACAATACAGCAAGGTGCCAAACTCCCATTAATTATTGCTGCTTATTTAAAGGTACAGATTAACATACAGACTTGAATTGTTTGCATGAGAGTTTGTTGATTTTTTTTTCCTCTCACAGAGCTTTAGTAACTATTTAGTGAAACAATAAAAATCAATTTGAAAATGGCAAAAAGAGAATAATAAACAAGTGCCATTTAAAATGCAATTATTGGAGCACTTAAACAAGATGTAATTGCATGTGGCACAAAAAGAAAAAATGTTTTATTCTTTGTTACCCTCATAGTATTTTTTACGATGGAAGTGGCTGATGAATCAGAATACAGAAGCAGATTCAAACCAGCGTGCTTTGTGTAAGGTGAAAGTATTCCAAGACCTGAAAATAACCTGATGTCTTATTAATGTTTTATTATTTGGAAATGGGAGAAGGAAAAAGACAGGAAAGAAAAGGAAGTCTAAAGGTGTTCAGACAAAACAATGGCTGAAGAAAGCTGTGCTAAAGCATTTTTATTTCCATCAAAAGAGTAACGTACGTCTAATTGATGGAGTTATGCTAACACAATGTTGACAGGATCAGAATGAGACCCAAAATATGGAAAGTGACCTCCTTCAAGCACTTACTTTGTGTTTTTCGTTTGTTTGTTCGTTTTTCTATTTTCAGCTTCTTACCTGCTCCTTGCTTATATAGATCATCTGCAAATAGAATATGCCCAAATTAAATCAATATATATACTCTAATTGGCATTACTGAGATTGACATCTTTGCATCTGAATCTGCACCTAAACATCTTCTGGTTTGGAGACCTACTCTGCTATCAGTCATGCCTCACCATTTAGAAAAGGTGACTAAGGTAGTGAAGCTTAATGAAGCTTCATGTCCTCGGGGGGGGAGAACACTTGTTTGACACAGACATAGCTTCATTATTTAAATTACAGATTGGAAGGCAGACAGATGACTAATTTCTGTTAAAAGCATTGTGCTGTTATGATAGCTTCTTTTTGTTTCTAACACTTCTGCTTTTCTTAACATTCCAGTTAGAACAAGGAATCTACAGTGTTGGAGTTTTACCTTTTGGGGGTGTTTTGTTTTGTGTTCCACTGGTGGAAAAACTGCAACAGCTACAGATTATGCCCATCTGTTTGTCATGTATGCACTGAAAGAAAGAGGGCAGATTCCTGAACCTCATCCCTTCTCTGTGCCCCAGTGGCATTGCTGTTATTCTCAAAGAATCTTTGTTCTCTGGGGCTTGAGACCCATAACAAAGAAGGTGTGTTTCTTCCTCCCATTGGCATTACTCTGTATGTGCCACCATGTTCTAGGGAAGTGCTTTGATGTAATTTTGGCTTTCTGTAGGCTAGTTCTTCTCAGAGCTCCTCTTGATGTGGAAGCCAGAATTCAACAGAGTGCCTGTGCAATGTTGAGCCTGAATGAAAGGATTCATTCCAATGAAATTACTCTCATTAAAGCAGTGGGAGAAAATTACAGGTCTGTGTTTGGCATGCTTTTAGGGAATAGGTTATATGTCACCAAATATCTTCACATTCATTTACATACCGTTCATTGCTCTAAAAATATTTGGATTCTGGACAAGAGAAAACAAATCTAAAAGACCTGAAACCCACCCTAAATCCACAATTTGTCTTCTCCATAGATATTCACTCTTGCATTCAGTGATATTATTGGCCATGTTTCTTAGCATGCAGAAGTTACTCAAACTCTTCAAGTAAATAATGTTTAATTGGGTATGTGGCAAGTTATAATGGAAGCAAAGCAAAAATGTACATATAATAGGGCACTACTTTCTCTTCATAGGAACTTACTGGATATTCACAGTCAGAAAATAGTTTAGGGGAAGAATAAGATGGTGAGTTTCATTGGTTTTCATTTGTTACTACTAATAAATCACTTCTGCCTCCCATGTTGACAAGCAGCAGATGTTTCAACACAAATTCCATCAAAGTTAGTCATTTTGTCTTCTTCCTTATCAACATTTCTGTCTCTCTAAGGATGACATGCCTCAGGAAATAAGTAAGAACCTATCTATAGGGGCATCACTCAGTCATGCTTAGACAATTATCACAGCAAAACATACCTTAGACTGATCAATAATTGCTTTCCTTGTCAAATTTCTGGATGTCACAAGCAACACCAAAGAGTGGGATCAGACCAGAGCAAAGCCTTGTCTAGACAGTTAGATTAGATTGCATTTACTCCTAGCAGAGGTAGGAGGGTGCTTTATCGGTCCAGAGCAAAGACTAACAGGGCCTCCCTCTGCCCAGCTCTTGGCAAAACAAGGAAAATGCACCCTCCAGGGGAAGACATCTTAAAATAAAACAAATAAAATATAAAAAATAAAAAAAAGCAATATTAGAAATTACTTGTAATTGTCATAGGGCTTTCTTTGGTGTTCCTTTTATTATTTTTTTTTTATTTTGGCAAAGTTTGTCCTGACATATGCCAGAAAGTTGTTATTTTCAGACATATTTACAGGGATCAGTGCTTAGATTCCCTTTCAAATCTCTGTCTTTCCCCCTTATCTTTCTAAAGCTTGGGTACACTGAAGGTCTTCTGCCTGATTAGTTTATATCCATGCTTGCAAACCTCAGCCCTGTGATGAGGAGAGGATACTTGTTTCCAAGATATGTCATTTTTGGAAATCAGTAACTCAAGTTTATTCAGAGTCCTATTTAAACATTCTTTTTCTGTATAGTATATATTTATGTGACTATTTGTCATCAAAGGCAGTATATTTATATAACAACAACAAAAAAAATCCTACAGATTTTCTTGGACTAAAAGCTCCAATTAAATATATGTGGTGCTAAAAGAAGGTATGTGAAGGTATAATATAATAATTATAAGTTTATCTCATATCTGTAATTGGGGAGGTCTTTTAGTTTCAGGCATTACAAAGTATGTCAGTCACTGTAAAGACTAAATCCACCCTACCTATGCTATTATCATGCTGGTGAGAAGTAATAATTACCAGGCCTTTTTTTCCACTGTGCAGTTCAGTAAATTCCCTACACACCTAAATGAACACCAGTCATTTCAAATCTGAACTTCAGCTATTGCTTGGCTTACTTTACTGCTCACCTGATTCTTGGCTGAGAAACGTAGGAAATATATTTATTATTATTATTTTATATACATATATATAGGATGACTTCACTGAGGGTAACCAGTTGTATTCATCACAATAACATTCTGTTCATTAATGACAGAATTCCTTTTTTTTTTTTTAAATCTAGAAACTATGGAAATCTTATTAACATATTTACATTTAGGTGAATGAAGAGACTGTCTTCACTAGCCCTAGAGAGAGAGATTTTTTACAGATGATACAGCAGAACCTTTCACTGTACACCTACCTATGCTTCTATGAGGGAACAAAAGGAGTTGCAAGTTTTCAGTTTTCTTTCACCAGTAGAATTTGGCCTTAAATCTAAGTCTTTGATCATGAGTGAAAATCTCCACTCCATTGATAAAAGCATTTGTTATTCAGTTTGGTCTGATGTTGTGTATGTGTTTATGGGTCAGCGTCCTTCCTCTGTCAAAGAGTTACCCAGATATTCTTCAGTTACCCCATCAGGTACATAGAAGTACTGTAACATCATAAAGTAAAAGCCAAAGCTTTTGGCAAAGCTTGGCATTGTTTGCCAGTGACAATCTTTAGCTGAAAAGTAATCTCTCTCTCTTTTTGTTATTTTTGATTAAATGGGGGTAAGCTTCCAATCAAGCTAGAGAAGTTGAACTTACTTGGTTCTCATTCAGCAGATAAGTTTCAGATCAGTTTTCCTAAAAATAAAGGATGGAAAGAAAAAAGAAAAATGTGTGTGTGTGTTTGTGTTTGTGTCTTGAATCAGAAATGAATGTGCTCAGCCTGAATATGGGCCTCCAGACACCTGAAAATCATCTCAAGAGCAGGACCTGCATGTCTTAGTAGTATCAAGATAGTATTGAAAACAGAGGTGCTCCCCACAAAACACAGGCAAAAGGATTGTTTTCATAAGTCTTCTTTAATATATATAGTTAGCAATAAAAATGATTATTAGCAATCCTATGTGGCTTAAGTCAGCTCCCATATAAAATATTCTACCACAAATTCTGTCCTGTTTAGCACTGGTATTGCTTGTCCTGATATGAAGTAGATCTTACATAATACTGTAAGACCACTGAGAAGTTTTCTGGTCAAACAACAACAACCAAAGCTTCAAAAAAACATATCTAAAAAATTCTTAGTTGTCTGAAAATAAGATATAGATATCTGCCTCTGAGTGTAGTCTTGAAAGCCTGAGCTTAAATGCCATCAAACTCTGAAGTAAGTTTCTCTGCAGCTTGCTTCAATTCATATTGGTAAGATGAGAGAAGCTGACCTTCTACTTTTGCAACTGCTCAGAAGTCTCTTAATCTTCTCCTCTCTGACCAACATATATCTTAAGCCCTATCAGAATCTACAAATAAGATGTTTTTTTCCACTGGATTCTCTACTCCATGAACTGTTTGGCTCATACATGAAGCAGTCACTGAAGAAAACCCTGGGTACTGTTGGTAAACCTAAGCCTTTGTGATTAGCTAATAACTCAGAGGTTAAGACACTCTGCTAACAGGAGTGATGTGTGCTTGAATCAGGACAGAGAGGAAAAAAAAAGCTATCACATCTCCTGATTCCATGAGAACTGTCAGGGAATTCCAGCTTGTGATTCAAGTGTTCTTGGTGGTTCATTTACCACTTCTAACAGGTCTGTAACAGGTAATTAAAAAGCATGCCTGCTAACAATTGCTTTCAGTTCCTACACAAAGCTTTCTCATCCTTTAAGAGAATCTTACGGTGCAAGTTGAAAAGCTGTTCAAAACATTGTTCCAACATGCATCACTACATGCTCTATACGTGCCTGCCAATAAATCACCATGGTTTTCCTCCTTCTATGACTGTTTTAAAGAAAAGCATAGTCTTTCATTTTTTTTTTAAGAGATAACTGAAATATATAACTCTTCCCTTAGGTTCTAGAGGCAACCAAGATGCCCGTGTGGGGGAAAGGCATCTTGACCATAGACATTTCAACCAACAAATTGCTTCCTGGAATGCAACCTAACATAATTTACTAACTGAAGTCCCATAAAAATTGCTCAGGCACTTTCCAAGTTTTAGCTACTATGAACTGTGCCGTACAGAAGACAAGGGGAGTTTTTTTATTTTTTCTTTTTTTCTTTTTTTTTTCTTTTTTTTCTTTTAATCAAAGAAATGTCAAAGAATGTCTTCATTATGTCGACTTCAAAAAAAATCAGAATTAGAGAGTAATTAATCCTCCTTGAAGACATTTACATCTAAATAGCAATAACTGATCTAATGAACTCAAATTTACTGTGCTACAATGAATGTAGATCATGGAACAAAGAATAGTTGGAAAAAAAAGATTAATATTTATACAGTGTCATTTTTAAACAAAGCTATCCAGACTAATTAAGAGTGTGTGTAAGAAGGGGTTTCAGCAATTAGAATCATTCCTATGGTACATTTTATATCTTAGAATGCAATGAAAACTGTTTCAATTGTGTTTTAAACTGCAGTCCTTTCTGTTGAAAATACAAGATTTTTGTTTAGTTTTATAGATAGAATCTCTTCTTGTTTTCACTGAAACTGCTGAAATCTTGTCCACTGACGTCAAGAGAACAGGCTTAGGCTCAAACAATAGTTGTTAAATGTATTTCGTTCAATCTGTAGCTACTTCTCATAAAGGCCTGCACATCTTCTAAATGCAGTAAACAGTGTCATCTAGAGGATATTTGAAAGTACTGCATGTCATATACAAACCATCTCTTCTGAAAAGGTTTTGGTAAGCAAAGTGAAAGCTTGAAGCTAGACAATTGCCATAGTAATTATGTTTTTGTTTGTTTGTTTGTTTTGTTTTGTTTTGTTTTTAATAATAAAATATTATTGAATACGCTTTGCTTTTGGGGCACCATAAAGCCTAATACACTCTCACAACAAAATGCTTGGCTGCCCTAAGGCTGTTAATTTAATCACAGGCATTTAAAGAAATTATGCTAACATCCATTATTGCTGTGAATCTTAGGTTTAGTTCAATTAAGGTGACAAAATATTATGTAAAATTGCCATAAAGAAAATAAGGGAATAATTTGTTCTATCATGTTGTTTTGACCAGCGCGTATTTAAATAACTACTTTTAGCTATTTGTGTTTAGTATAATGTAATTCAAATAGCACTAAGAAATTTATTTAAAATAGTTTAAAAATCTACCTAAACTCAGTGAATAGTTGTTATAATTTCATCATTATAGTTTTATTGCCAAAAGTTGCAGACATGTACTATCATATGCCATTTTCAAATATATTTTTATGTAGAACAAGCAATGATATTATTGGCTATTTATTATCATTCACTCCTTTTGGAAAGCTGAACTTTAGTTTTCTGTTGCAGATTTTCATTAGCTTACACTGGTCATTGTTTCCTTATCTTTGGAATAACTCATCAAACAACAATTGGGGACCTATGGTTCAAAACACTTTCTTTAAAAGGACTTCAAAGAGAGGCATGTTATAATTGCCTTCCTATACTGACAATTTGACATCACAAGAAGTTTTCTATTACTAAACTTAGATGCAGTGAGTGTACCTCAACAGATGAGGAGTTGTAAAGTTCTCCAGCCCCCATTTTTTATAATTCAGCTCTGCCATTTTATGGGCTAAAATCCTTATCAAGCCTTTATTATTTTATTTTATTTTATTTTATTTTATTTTATTTTATTTTATTTTATTTTATTTTATTTTATTTTATTTTATTTTATTTTATTTTATTTTATTTTATTTTATTTTATTTTATTTTATTTTCAAGAAACTTAAATGTAAATAACAAATTGCTAGGAGAAGTGTTATTATTTGCCTTAACTTAAACTGTTTTCTTTTTCTGTCTACATCACAAACAGCTTCACGTCCTACAACTCTCTACTCTACCTGTTTTACCAAAGAAGAATTTAAAATTTCACATCTAATCCCACTCCTGCTTCTCATAGTTTCATGTTATTTTGCACGAATTTGAATATCTAAGGCTGTGTCTAATTTCAGTCATGGTTCAGGCAAGAGTGCAATCTGTATAGAACTTGAGTGCAATGGGTCCGTTAGGATGTAACTTAATATCTGTTTTACAAATGAGCTGCATTAAAAACATACCATTGGTTAATGAGGCTATAATGTTAATTAAATGAATTAAAAACCATAATATGAAATAAAATCAAACAAGACAGTTACATGATACAGAAATTTAATTATAACAAAGTTACAGTAAAGCTGTCAAGTTAACTAGTTGCAGATAAAAATCTTTCACAAGGGAATACTGGCTAAAAACATTTTTCCTTTTATAATTCTGTTATAATTAAAGTGACCATCCATTATAAAGGTTGACATCACTTGCATTCAACAATAAGTTTACATTTATACAGGTACATATTATGGGAATATGGGTAGTACTAGAATGGTGACTGAGGTAATTAAAAACAATACTGCATCCAACACATTACTGCCTGGCAAGAAATGTTGCAAACAGCTACACAAATTAAGCTAAAGGAAAGAGGATGCCAGCCAAATGATGCTTTTCCTATTTCAGTGACTCATTTACCCCTATCAATGAAGGGTTTAAATAGTATTTCTTTTTACCTTTTAGTTGTCTTATTAACTTAAACTGTAGGAAAAGGGGTTGATGAGCACAAATCTCGGAGTAGTAACAGCAATGAAAATAATAATAAAAAACAAATTAAAAAATCTAGCACTGCTACTTCAAACCCATTCATAAAATCAAGATACCTTACTTTCTAGGGTAAGAAAGAGACCACAGAGCCAATACTGCACCTAGTTATGAGGGGAAAATGTGGGGAGCATGGAGGAAAAACAAATCCCATAGTTTCTTACTGAGGAGACAGAAACCACAGCCCCACAGGGACAGGTGCTTCATGAGGAAGAACTCTGCTGCATTTGTGTGTTTGCCTGATAAACGTGTTTACAAAGAGAAAACGAATGTGTTCCTGCAGTTGTACAGAACCTTTCTTAATTCATCCACTCTCTTTTATTTTCAGACTAAAGAGCACAGTGAGACTGACTGCTCTCTGTGCAGAACTCAAGAGGCAGCAAACGCAATACAGGGTAAGTTTCTGCACGTTAGTACTTCTAACATGATCACTAATGTTTCTACATTTCCAGAGTGTTTTGGTGTAGGAAGACAGTTGCTCTAGCAGGGTGTCTGGGGGGAAAAGTGTGAACTCTAATGAAAGAAGTGAAAAAAGTAAACAGCTGGGCTTCCTATCATGTGAGAACTGGGGAAATGGAAATGGTCCATAGGAACATCAAACAGGAAAATGCGATCCCTTGAAATAGGCTCATATATATATATTTATATATATATATATCTCAAAGTAATGCTTTATGCGATTTAGCTGTAGAGATAGCCCCCCATTTTTTTATTTTTATTTTTATTTTTTTTTAGGAAGCACTATGTAGCAAAAGATACTGAGAAAAAAAAGAAAAAAATGATGTAATCAATATGACCTAGAATGAAGCAGAAACAAAGGTAACAGCAAGAGAAAAGAATATAAATTAGGAAACAGAAAGAGAGAACGTAGCATCTATATGAGTTTGGTATAATTAAAAACAAGATTTGTAATTAGTGGTTATGCAACCATACATTCAAGCCTACTTGCTAGTTCAATATGAATACTAACATTTAATATGTGCAAATATTTGATAATATCACAGTGAAGTTGTACAGTTGCCAATTTCTCAGTGGCCTAAGTGTTGACTTCTGGTGCATTTAGAGCAGTCATAGTTCAGTGTTAAACTGGATGTCGCAGACTGTCCCCACCAAATAGCTTTGGTTATTGCAAAAATGGTTTCTGTGTTCAGTGCAAAAGACCACACAAACACAATTGCCCCAACTGTGAAACCTCAAAGTAAAAGACTTGATTTAACTACTTCCCAAAATGTAAGCTTTTCCCCAAATGTTTTATTTTATTTTAAACTCTTTACAAATGAATATTTGTATCAAAATGCATAGGGGATGTCCTTGAATTATTCATACATTACATGGCTAAGTGTCCTGTAAGCATCTGCAGTGCTGCCTTGTTGTATGTAATGTAGATGGGTTGTTTCTGTTTAGAGTCATCAGCCAGGCATTTGCATTTCCATAAGCAGAGATCCCTGGTAAAAATGATAGTCTTTCATGAACTCAATTTTGGGAGAGACATGGTACAATTTAAAAACTGTAGGAAGGAAGAACCCTGACAAATCACACTTTTCTTTGCTACACTTCAACAACACTTTTAGCTCCTGCTTTTAGTTGCTCAGTAATAGTTAATTACATGCTGTATTGAAAATCTTCCATTGCACTGACAAACAGCTGAGAAACAGCAGGAGTTTATGAAGCAAATGCTTGTCCTTACGTACCAGTTTATGGAACTGGAAAACTCTTGCAGACAGCAATAAAGATGAGGGTAAAGAAGATAGTGAGAACAAGCTTTAGTTGATTGTGTCAGAGGATTGCTGCTGGAACCATCTATTAAATGTGGATTCCTGGTATTGAACTAGATAATCACGCTGAATTGATAGGATAGCACAGCCAGCAATGGCAGGAATATGTTTGCTGAAAATTTATGTCAAGGTTGCCTTGGAGCTGCAGGTTTCATACCAATATAAGATTTCCTTGTCTGTAGAGATGTATTTTGTCATAAACATCTGGAAAGTTATCATTTCTGACTGCTACTGGTCAGTTGTAAACCAATTTGAAAGTGCTGCTGTGTCATACGTAACATCATAACACTGGCATCAACAAAAATTCAGGTCTCAACAGAAGATCAAGGCAGGAAGATACATTATGATTTGAGGAGCTGAAAAACATTCTGAAATGAAATCTTCAAAAACAGCTTGCAATATTTATTTGTTTATTTCAGGAAAATGCCAAAAAGTTTGATTTGGCGTTTTTAGGTTCTGGCAGAGGATTCTGTTTTGGGAATGCTTTGCAGAACCACAAGCTTATGAACATAAGTGCGCATGCATTTCTGCTGTTTGTGGTGGCAATTTTAGGGCACCTCTTCAGTGTATGTGCTCAGATTTCTCTTACAAAGAACTAAAAGTACAGAAGAATGAAAAAAAAAAAAGTGGAAAAATTTGTAATTTTTGATGTGGAGTTGAGCTGCAGCAGACCCATGCACACAGATAATGTGCTTGAGTCTGGATTTACAGATGCAACCCTCCTGTTTGTGATGGAAATAACAAAGTTTTATCATTATTGTTTCTTGCAATTAGTGCTTTCTTTCATGAAGAAATATAGGCAAGTGTAGCTCTCTGGCTTCGCAGACTATCCCTGAGATTAGGAGTCATGGGCCTATAAATGGTAACCTGGTGGGGAAATACTCTGCATTTGTATTCCCAGATTACAGATAGGATTCTTCTTCTTAACATCAGATTCAAAGTTATTTAAGGAATGTCATGATCTTCTGCATGGGCTATCTGAAATCTGAAGTCTTTATGTAGTTGCATGCATATTATTTGCAGAAGGAGGCCCTAGTGGAACTTTCCTCTGTGTTCATACAGTAAGAAAACAAATGATGAAAAGAACTCTGAGAGAGAACGGAAGGACAAAAACAAAGCAAACTCAGAAAATGTTGCTTAGCAATGCATCCTGTATCACTCCAGGGGGATGGTCTTTGCCACAGATATTTACATGTTATGAGTAGAGTTTATTGAAAAACAAAGAAACATTTGCACAAAGCCAAAATGTAAATAAATGATATATTACAGTTTTTCTGTGCTGCAGAAATCAAATGAGAAAAAACAGAAACAAGCAAAAAAATACATGCATTTAAAAAAATAGTTGATTTGGAAAATGATTTATTATTATTATTATTATTACTACTATTATTATTTTCCCTTACTCATTATTTCTCTTTCTACTCTATTTTAGCTATTTGGTTCAATATATTAAGTGATAGTCCCACTTTATTTTTTTTCCTTTATATATTTTACTTTTGTCATTTGTAACTTTGCATATGAAAGCTTCAGAATGGTGAAAGGAAGAATTCTGCAATTTTAAAAATTTCAGTATTGGAAGAGTAGTAGATGAGGAAGTTACATGGCTTAATATTTCTGTTTAAGAAATGGAGGATCTGGAAAAATGGAAAAGGTAAAAAAATCTTTGAACATATTGCATTTAATTGCTAGGAACTAGAAAATAATAATAATAATAAAAAAGGTAAATTGAGATTTCAAAATTTAAATTAATTTCTGTCTACAAAATTTTGAGGATTACAATTGAACAAAATGTGTAGTAAAAAAAATAATCTCCAACAACTGTCTTCATTTTTTGTAGAAAGCCTTACCTAGTTGGACATCTCCCTTTCTCCCGTTTAAGGGCCATTTCCTTTCCAGCAGACTGCCACAGACCTCATTCCAAATTGGTGACAGCATACCTTTTATCCTTTCCCTTCTGGGGCAGCACGTTCAAATGATAAAAAGCCGTATAATGTGAATATGCTCACTGAGTACCTGAAACCTAGACATCATTCATACCAGTTTTCCGCAAGATTGATTGGTGCCATGCTTTAGGTTACAGGTTTCGTAGTTTTCTATGAGGTGCTTTTCCTAGCACAGCATCAAGAACTGTCCAAGTTTTACTTCACAGCTTTTTATAATTCCATTTTATCTCAGCATTTTATCAGGTATAATGCATAGCATTTTTAACAGCAAACTCTTGCTGGGCACATTTTACAGCATAAACTTGCATATGTATGAAAATATATAGAGATGGCAGGGCACTGACAAGGCAAGAGGTAGAGAATATTTTTAACCTCTAACATCCTCAGCACTGGGTGCTCTATTTACTTTATAGTGGAATTTATACATGTTTTCAGAGGATAACAAAATGGAATTTAAAGCACAGGAAGTGTCATATTTTGGCTTTAATATTACAAGGCAGAGACACCTTGCTGTTTGTTCCAGTATAGATAACTATGTTCTTTTATCACCTTAGAAGGAATCCTTCTGAGCAATAATAATCCTCTGTACCTTCCTGGTCTGTTCTTCTAAAAGAAGCAAGTTGTCTGCTTCCTGGCGACGTAAGTGAATGACATTTTACGAAGTCAGAAATGTGGGAGAAATACACATATAGTTGCTTGTCCTCCAATAATCTCTTACATTCCTTCAGCCTTTCCTACCGTTCACCACTCTGTCACTGTGACACAATAAACAGCCTGAGTTATTTGTTTGTTCACAGCTTCTGTGCGCAGCGTGGCTTGGTGACGGGCTGTGCTGGACAGCAAGGTCAAAAGCTGCTTCTTTGTTTTGTCCTGAATTTTGCACCCTCTGAAGGGGAAGGGAGATTGTGTTTTCTGAGAGTGAGCTTAAAAGCTTTGCAGGAAAACCTTTGGCAAGTGCAGGGTGGAGCAGGCAGGGAGCCTGAAGCTGGAGTGTGAACCAGCAAGAAAGCAGAGCGCACAGACACGGAGGTGACAGAAAAGAGACTTTCTGAGAGCCAGAGAGAGTTTGCTGCAATCCACGGTGAAAGCTGCTGGACTGAGAGCAAGGTCAGAAAGAAGGAAGGACAGAGTGAATAGGGGAGAGATTTGTTTTCAGATGTTTAAAGCCGTTTCACCTACAAAATCTTATCTTTCTGTATTGTAATAGCTGCTTTATTCTACTCTGTGTTCTAATGAACAATTATTTTTAACACTCAAAGCCCTATTTTGTGATGTGACGTAGGTGTATATGCCCCATGGCTCTGGCTGACTCAGTGTCGCATCACACTGACCAGCAATTTGCACAAGGAGTAGTCTCTCAGCTACAGGAAAAGAGGAAAAACTTACTGCATGGCCTGAATGGATACTGTATGTATCCAGAAGAACTGAGGTGGAAAAAGACTTAGTGTCAGTATGGTTTCCCAAAACAGAGAAGGGGATATGAAGGTAACATTTCTGAACTGGATGGAGGGTAGAGTATTTCTACTCGAGTGCCAAGTCAGCTGCTGCTGGGAGCTTATTAACCTCTATGTATGACCATTGAGGAATGAATTCCTATCAGTTTACAAGGCATAGAAAATGTTATAAGGCAGAAGATGGAAAAAGACACTATAGGACAAACTGAAAGCAGTCTGAAGGGCACATCTTTTTATAAGCCTGTACAACATTGCCTCCTGTAATAGCAGGATGCTGAACTTTTCAGGTTTTGTATATAACTCAGTGTTTCCTCCTTTGCTGTAAATATGCAGTATACATTTAAGAATAGGCCTTAGATTTTAAGAATCTTACTCCCATTCCCTGTTTTCCAATGGATGCATGCTCTCAAGTCAAAATAATCTTTACTAATTATATATTAATAGCTAGAGATTGACATAAATTTTGTCCAACCAAATTTCTGTTGGAAGTAGAAACATAAATAAAAATGCAAATACCATTGTAAAATCAGAAGGAAATCAGTTGCTGATCATAAAAATGAGGCTGATAGGAGAGAAAAATACTGCCTTTCGGTAATTCTGCCCCATCCAAAATTATTTAAGTGTAACCAATTAGATAATTACTACACTAGTATTATTATAATTTGATTGTGTTTTTTCTTTGTTTGTTTTTTCAGAGTTGGAGGCAACCACATGGGTAATAACTGCAAAAACTTAGACAAAAGAGAATTAGGACCACGGTGATACATCCTACTGAAAAATCTACCATGGTTGGATGGTATAATGTATTACATTGCAATTATGGCCTTTTATAAAGGCATCAACTAATGCATCAATTTACTATGCAAATCCAATCATGGTGTCATCCCTTCTGACATCAGTGGTTTTCATCTCCCTCTTTACTACACTTTTCTTGGAGACATGTGGGTTTGTAAGGGATTCTTCAAGGAAACAAGCATGAAATAATTTTCTGCTTGAGTATGGTCTCAAAAGAATATTTCTGCTACCTGACAGAGGTCTGAATAGACCTTCGCCATGATCTCAGAGGCTACAAAGAACAGGGAGATGGCAGGTGTAGCTTCTGGAATTGTAAGCAAACTCTTGTGGACAGCCTGAAGCTAGCACTGCTCAGCTGTCTTAATCAGCTTCCATGCTGCAACCTGCAGAGTTTTGCCCTCCACTGAGTACAGCAAAAATAATAGTTTCTTGTAGGCAAGATTTGGACCTTGAAATTCAAGAAGGAACATACTGCAAAGCTGTACAGCCCTAAGGTTTCCAGGAAAGTAGTTAGGCAGAAAGACTGGACTGTAAACTGAATTCATACATGTGAATGTACTTTGTTAACTTCTTTGCATCTTACTTGTCATAATGTTAGTTCTTGTTTTGCACTGGCTTTAGCTTTTTTAATGTTAAAGTCATTTCAGATGACTTTCATTTTTTCATTAAAAATATAAACTTCTGCTTTTTGTACTTCAGAAAGACCACTTTTTTTTTTTTTTTTGGTAAGGTTTTACTGATACTTTTTTTTTTTTTCACCAAATAGTAAGTAAAACATACAACAATGCATGTTCCATTTAAATTAAGGTAAAAATAAGAGAGAGAAGCTATTTTTTTCATTTATAAACAAACAAAAACCCCAAACACGATAGCCTATGTTTGTTTCTCAGTGTTTTGAATAAGTCTCTCACCTCTGTCAACTGAGCCATGGTGATACTTTCACAGATAACAGGAAAACATGTTATCACTGAGTAATTTCTGACTTTATTCAAAGATATCTCTTTCTTTCCTTTAGTCATGAAAAAGCTGTGTGCTGTTGTGCAACACCCTTGGTGCTGACAGTACTTTGTTGCTGGTGAGCTGAATCTCCAGCACAACAGTTGGTAGCTGCTGATCAATAGTATCCGAAGGTGACATGTTTCCAGAAGACACCAGCTGTGAACTTCTAAACTCTCTGGAGAACGCAGAGTTTGGCATGAGAGACACCCAGAATCTTAAACAGTCTTTTTTATCCTCTGTTTCTGTAGTTATTACTGATCTATCCAGCTCTGAAGCACTTTATTTTTTTCCACCAAACAGTGCTTCCTTTCTGAACATCAAAATGGCACTTTAAAAGGTGAATATGATCCAAGCAGCAGTCACATTCTCCTCCACGGTTCTCAGCTCTTGTTGCCAAAACTATTGTTTCTATCATTAGCTTTATTAGCAGTCTAACTTAATTAGCTAAACGACATTATTTAGTGGCAGATTCTCCACTACATCTGCACTAACCTTTGCATACATAATGTGGATTTTATTCATGTGATATGCTGTCAGGTGGGCAAAAAATAAATGGAAAGAAGACAGAAAAAGGAAGTCCAATAGAGGGACTCTTCAGACTCCAAATGTTTAACCTATAAAGATACAAAATGAAAGGAAAAGGACTATTTCCTACAGTGGATTTTATTATAGCCTTTATTCTAGAGGAACAAGAGTTAAATGGTGTCAAGAAAAAACATGCTAAGATGGGCAACAGACTGTATGTTGAGTGAAATCTGATTTCCAGGTGTCCTTGCTCAGGCATAGAGTGTGTATATGTTAGCTACCTCTTTCTTTTCGCTTGTTCCACAGACGAACAACTCCTAGGTATTGTCCTTCTAGTTTTGGGAGTTGTTTCGGAGTTGTTCCTATCCTGTTCTCCCCCTGGAAATCTCTTCCACAAGGGCAATAAGAACAAGGCTCCAGAGAGTTAATTGCATTCTCCTACAGATACCACAGCACGCACAATACCACTTAGTATGAGGTTGCCCAACATACAACAGTGTCTGACCACTACTGATTTTTTACTGTATTTACTGCCACTGCCTTTGCACCAGTATCTAATGTTTGATACCTATCAAAAGCTGTTTATATACTTTGCTAATCTACTTTGATGGATATCGTGCCTTGGTTTTCATTTCCCTGCACTGCTTTTTAATATAACTTGTGGTCATGAGAGATCGACTTAGCTTTATGTAAAGGTGTCTTCAGGTTCCTTCAGTGTGTATTTAACTATCTCTTCCTTATGCGGAAGGTAATTTTCCTAGATTTTTTTTTTTAAAAAAAACCTGGACATGCCTCAAAAAGAGAGTAATGAACCTTTTATAGTTTCCTCAGGAAGAAATCTAAACCTCTTGCAGCTAAAAGATTCAGGAAATTTTTCAAAGTCATGTTAAGCTTAGTATACAGGTCATCTCTGGCATATTTGCAGGACTGTGACCAGGTATATGTAACCCACTGCAGAGCCGGCTGTTTATCTACGTGGTTATATAGTATAATACATGGTTATAGAGTATAATATACAGAGTCACATCTGTAAGGAAATGGAAGAAAAATGTGGAATTTCAGAAAAGAAAATAGGAGGAAGTAGACCTGTATGGACCTCCAGGAACTGCTGCATAGCACACTGCCCACTTCCTCATGTTCATGGTATCTGCAGAAAAGAAGGGATCAGAAGTCACAATTCAGATAATTGTTTCAGATGTCCATGTTTTGTGGCCTGGTCATCCTGTGAATGGACTTGCTGTTTCACTGAATCAAACCTTCTGCAGGCATATAAGAATTCAATTTACAATATCCAGTTGAGGTCTCTCGCACACCAAACACCTGGTCAATGTGCTAAAACAGTCAACTGTAGGACCAGCAGAAACTAAAACTATAATGCAACACAGGAATTAAGCAGAAAAGACTGAGGATGCTTCTAAAGCCCCTTTGGTGTGGCTCTGCTGGACTCAGATGAGACTGTTTTAATGGCAAACCCTTAACGGTCAGATCTCCAGCGTTCTAATGCTCTGTCTCCACTCTTTGTCTTCACACCTCATAAATAGTTGAAGAATTCTTCAGTTTTGCAGCTGTTATTGTAATTAGCAAGCTAAATGAGTTCTGCTTTTAAAACCGTGAATCACAGTTAACTGCCTAATGCTACTGCTATAAACATGTGTTTACTGACATCTTAAACCCTTTCATTGTGAGGCTTCCTTTTCCTCTCCTTGCATATACCTCTGTTAACGACAGTCCTATGCCCTTACCTAAATGAGTGGATCATCAAGCAGTTCTCAGTCTAGCTGAGACAGCTATTGATCAATGGTTTTGAAAGTCATTTTCCTTACAGATTTATTTATGTATTAAGGACCTAATTTAGCCTTCCCTTTTTAAAAAAACTTGCTGTAGTTCACTTTGAAACTTTGCAAAATAGTTTGCTGGTGTTGAGGGATGTGAAAAACAAAGGCTATCAAAATCAGTTGCAGACAATTTTTCTCATCTCAGATATTCTTTTCCAGTACAATTGCTGAACAGTTATGTATTTCAGTAGTATCTCACTCATTCCTTTGTTAATAAAGGAGTTTACATTCTTTGATATCAGAGAAACATAGATAAAAGTTGTTGTTGTTGTTACCATATCAAATACATTCCTGGTGAAAATTCACTGCTTTTATTACATTTCAACAGGGTAAATTTAATGTAATTCTTTGAAAACCATTGTTGCCTAAAGGACTGGAAATAAAATGCTTTAATGCTTAAAAATACTTTTTGTTGGTCATTGATAAAAAAGGAAGCATATTCTGGACAGCTATGACATTACACTTCTCCATGTGGATGTGAGACAGTTAGAAATGGATACCTTGAATCTGCTTCTCTGTGTACCCAATGATAATTATAGTATAGTAATGATTGAAATTCATATGCTGTACAGGATATAAATGCAGCAAGATGTCTTTCTTTCTCAGGTCATCAAGGAGATTGATAGGGATGCATAGAAGAGTATAAGTATAGCAATACCTAACTTCTGAAAGCTCTGCAGCAAAATTATATTTTGTCCTTTTTCAATGCACGCAAAGTGAGGTGTCACAAAAACTTGCAAGCTGAACAGGAAGTCACATGAAATTATCAAGCTCTTTGAAAATATTGAGAACAGAGGAGGCTCAACCACTTCCTCAAGAACACAATTATTTCTCTTGACACCAGAATTCTGTAATATTCTTGGGAGCCTGAGACACTTCTTTTACACACTGCTATCCAAAACCTAACAAATAAAAACTAAACAACACAAAATCCTACAGAAAAGTCCCAGCCACTCTCAATGTAGTAAGAGTACTCATCACAAAGGAAGCTGAGGTTAAAGGCGAGGATTTACTTCTCAGAGCCTCTATCCTAGGAGACTACTAAGACACAGGATAAAAGTGTTTAGTGTGATTCTATTCAAACGTATAAGATACGTTGACCACACTGGAAGCCCCTGGTGAGATCAGCCATTTAACAGCCTATTCAGGGCACTGACGGAGAGCAGTGATAGCATCAGAACCCCTTCTATGGAGATCATGTATTTGGACAAGAGACCTTCAGGTGCCTATAGATGGCAGTCCAGCCGGGCTTCTGAGCAACGCAGTAAGTCCACAATGTTGGTGCTCAGTGTGCAAGTACCTTTGTAGATATAGCCTAGTATGACTGTAACACAGTCATAGTTATTTCCATCACCAAAATATGTTTATGGCAGATCACTAGCACAAAGTCTAAATTTGTCCTGAATTCTTCAGCACTGCAGGATACATTTACTCTTAAAGTTTCCAGGTTCCATGAGCCTCCTGTGGTCCTGTCATTAATGTCACATATGAGAATATGGACAACTTTATTTTAAGACTTCTTTTTTTACTTAAAACAAATGAAAAAATGCTTATCATAACTCTAAGTAGCTGACTGTGATACATGCAGCTTTGATAGTAACAATTTCTTATTTTCTTCCTTTATATCTAGGCTTAAGCAGACTGAATTTAAGGAGAGTGGAAAGTATCCCTGACAGGAGGGTTGGAACTAGATGATCTTTAATGTCCTTTCTAACCCAAACCATTCTATCATTCTACAATACTATGATTGTGTATCAGACTCAGAAGTCCATGTAGCTTGTTGAAAGATCATGAAGAAATATGTACCAATATTAAGGAAATGATTAATGCCTCTGGAATGAACTTTTCCCTTTGGGTCAAAGCCATTTCTGTTTTCCTATTGGCTTCCATGAACTGTCAGAAGCATGAATTAAAAATACAGAAATATTTTAGAATAGAAGGCATATTCTTAGTAATGCTTATGCTGTTCTTAGTCCCATCTGTTTTCTCAGTGTTTTATTTTTTTCCTTCAACTGAAAAATACCATGATGAACAACAACAAAAAATGATAACAAGAAACAAATACGTAACAAAATATGAGCAAGAAAGAGTTGCAATAACTCTACAGAGACAAGACTTTCAATTACTTTTTGATGCATTTTGGAATCTCAGTAAAATACAGCATTTCAAGAAATCAAGATTTATCATTGATGTGAGTTACAATGTAATTGTAACTAAAGAAAAAAAAATCATTTAAGAATAAAACTGTTTAAGTGTTCAATTGAAGTTGTTGTCTGAGCTCATACCTTTATTGATTAAACTGTGTGGTGGAAATGTCAGTGCAGAAGATGTTAAAAAATCTGTATCTATGAAGATTTTGAATTTATTACTACACAAGCATTCAAAAATGTAAATGGTAAAGAACTAAATAATGTATCAAATGTGTGTCATAAAGTAGTACTGTTGAGCTCAGAGAAACTGCTAAATGTAAATAGTGTCTGAATTTCATTCCATACCTTTGTCTTTGGATGCCACCAGCAGGGAAATTGATTTTTTAAATATATTTTTTTTAATTCTTGGGGGACCCTTCCATCCAGCTGTTAGACAGAACTGCTAGACAGATCAACAAGAAGCTGCAAATGGGATTTTTCTGTAGCTTTGGTGTTACTGAAAATAGGACATAACTGCCAAAACTATTGCTTGTGTTGTAGAACAAATTCTCTGCTGATGTAAAAAGACACAATTCCATTGACTCTAATGACGTTATACCCAATTTATGCCAGGAGAAAATGTAGCTCTTTATCCATTTATCTATAAGCTGGTTGCTGTGACTTAATTTCAAATGAATTATGTTACTGTTCTTGGTCTGTGCCCTTGCAGCACTTTATTACTTAGAAGGCTAGTTCAGCAGAAATAAATAAATATGTGATTTGCAGTCTCAGCAAACGTCCTAGCCAGGAACAATGTCCTCTCCGCAGTGTTCCAGACTAATTGCCCCCAATTTTCTGCTCTAACCTTCACACCCAATTCACTCCCTTCTTGCACTAGTCTCCTTATTCTTTTTTTCTACTTGATCCTCATATTCATGTTTTCTCCAGTATCAGCAAATCTTTAACCACCAGCTTTTACGTATTTAAATTCCTTTAAAGAATCACTTCCTCTACAGTGATCATGAGAAATTAGTATTATATTTAAGTACATTATCTGGGAAAAGAATATACTTTAAATCTTTTCTTGTTAAGCTCTTGTGCTGAATTTTTATGTTTGATAGTACATTCCAGTGTTTATGTTAACAAATATAGTAATTATTACTGTGATTCTGTGATTGTAAGTGTGTCCTATGCTTATTGGTGCATCATCATCCAATGTTTTTCTAATTTCATAGTGCACCTGGCACCAAATATTATAAGTAGTTTAAAGGACATTCATACAAGTAGGAAGATTTTTAAGCTTATTTTAAGGCTGATTGGCAGCAACTTTCTGTTCAAAAACTGAATGCAGTAGCAATAAGTTAATCATAAGCATCAATAACATCATGTTTGAGGTCATTGCTTAGATACTAAAGACCTTTTGATGATTAGAGAATGTGTCTGAAAATTGTTCTGGGCACCTACTTAACAGCCTGTGACTTTGGAAGGCATTAATCCAGAACATTGGCTTCATTTTCTCATTAAGTCTTCTCCATTATAGACAGTTGTTTGTGAGACCTGTTTGAATCAGTGGTGCACAGGAAGGATAAAATTAAAGAAACTGGTCTGATTGAAGTAAGTGGCTCCTAGCTACTTACTTCGGAGGACACCTGGTGAATTTAGCAGAATTGGTTTCCACAGTCCAGCTGTATTTCCTCTGAGTAGTTCAGTCAGGTGTGGAGTCTGATTCTGTGACCTTTGTGTGTTTGTCCACTATGAAAGACCATGGATCATTCTGTTGAGTACAGCATACTGGTAAAAAGTAGAAGAAACATTCATGAAATCCATAATGTCTGTAATAAAAAAATGTTATGTTGTTGAATTCTTTTATTGTCTGATATAAGAAAAAAATAAAAAAGAAACACATTTTACATACAAGCACATGTTTTCAGTTAGGTAAATGTTTGTGTTCAGAGAATAACAACGAAGCTGTTGGAAGAAAGTAGAAAACAAGACTTATGAGGAGTAACTGAGGGAACTGAAGTTATTTTATGAAGAGAAGAGGAGGCTGAAGGGAGATCTTATCACTTGCTACAACTTCCTGAAAGGAGATTGCAGTGAGGATGGTCTCTTGGTCTCTTGTCTCAAGTGACAAGTGACAATAGGTGAGGAAACAGTTTTAAGCTGCATCAGGGGAGATTTAAATTGGATATTAGGAAGAATTTCTTCATGGAGAGGTAATGGGCTTCACAGGGAAGCGGTAGATTTGCCATCCCTGGAGGTATTTGATAAATGTGTGGACATGGCACTAAGGGACATGGTTTAGCGACGGGACTCAGTAGGTCAGGTTGATGGTTGGACTCGGTGATCTTGAAGGTCTTCTCCAACCTAGATGATTCTATGATTCTGTGATTCTATGATCCTATGAAATATTCCTGACTGGACTTGCCTCTATCTGTGTTACCTTCAAAGTTAATTCCAAGCTATCTAACAATGACATGTTTGCCAAATATGTCCTTTTTCTTATTTCTCTGCAGATTTCTCTGAAGAACTTATTCTGTTCATCTCCTGTACCAGTCTGGACTGGGGAAAATTCTATGCTCAGTTCCTGCCTTTTAGTCATATCGCTAATGACTTTCTTATTGTACCATTAAAATGGCTGTACTATATCAGGCTTGCAGCTTATCTGGCTGGTATTCCCTTTCTAATGATCCCTGTGGTCGCTTAAAAAGAACTGTTATGAAAAAAAAAAAAAAAAGATTATTGCTATAGAAAATCATACTCCTGGACTCATTTAGTTAGCATTGATATAACTTCTGATAAATTCTAGAGTAAAATGTTAGAATCTTGTGTCACCCATTGCAAAATCTTCCTGTTTTCTCTTTCGTATCATAGACAGTTCCAGTGGCCCTCTGGTGTTCCCAAACACAAGAGTCACAGCATAATGCTGACTATATATGCAATAGTCTTGTTTTGATATTTTTTTTTCCTTCTGTCCTTTGTCAGCGCATCAGGACTTCACTACTGGGTAAAGTTTTGCAATAGTTATAGGCATAGTTATGTACATCGGAGTATGAAAACAAATCCCTCGATAGATTGATTTTGCTGGGAAAAAAAAAAAAAACAAAACTGTAGATGTTGTTCCTATCTAATACAGTTCTAAAAGATGATTTAATGAGATTTCCAAGAACTTAAGGGTATTAAGTTTCCATCAGAGAATTGCATTTGCAAAGTCAGACAGACTAAAAAATCTTTTCAGTGCAGGTTGTTGATACTGCATTTATATCATAAATGTATATCATATATGATTCTAAGTGGAGTCAAATGTACTTTAAAACCAAATCATATTGAATTTTTGAGATGTTGTAGATGATGATACTATTCTTGTAGTTGGTGTTACCTTACACATCCTGGTCTATCTTGGTCTTTACCCCAGTGTTTTCCCACGCACTAGTGTACATGCAATGCTATGCATGTCTCCATTTCCGCACTAACGACTGGGATGAAATGGTGCCAGGCTCTGTCCATTCCTTCCTTTCCTCCCTATGTCCAAACAATGTAAGTGACATCTCTTTGCAGTAAAATACTGGATATGCTATTTGTGTTGTACAAATGAGAGTCATAATACTGACTCTTATCTGAGACTCATAGTGAACAGAATGAGTGCGGGAAGAGAGCACATATAGTGTAATGCCCTGGGCGGAAAACACAGTCTCAGTGCACCCAGAACCATTTGAAAGCCTGAGCCTACGCTTTTTGCTTGCTACACTTGCTATCGAATTCAGGACAGCTATTCCATGAGGTTGGTCTACATAAAATCTCACACATTTATGAAAATATAGACTTGTAAAGTATTTAGCTAACTGATGGATTAAAGGAATCTTCTTTTTTTTTTTTTTTTTTTTCTCCATATGTTTTCTTTCATTAAAGAAGGTTATGTTATGCTATTGCATAAGGACGATTTTTTTTTTTATGGTTAAAAATGTCTTGGAATGCTTTTGTTTGTTTTGCTTCTTGTATGAAGGTCAGATGTTTATATTTTAGGTTAGTATTATTAAAAAAGCAAACAAATAAACAAACAAAAAAACCAACAACAATTGGCAAATATACTTTAAATTATTTCATGCCCTATTTGGCAAGTTAGATCAAGGAAAATTCAAGGTAGGACAAAATTAATTTCCCTACTTTGCAAGTGATTTCCATATTTTAGGAACAACTTCAGTTGTAGTTTTTAAATATACCTTTAACTGATATCTTGTGATAGTTTTTATAAATTAATTGAGCAAGAAATCATTATTCCTCTTTTATTCCTTTGGTTTATTTCAAACCTACAGTTTGACCCAACCTTGACTGGTTTCTAAAGATGTTTTCACTGTAAGTTAGTTTCTGCATTTGCCTGTAAGCCTTTGCCTCTTTATTGAAAGTCTCCTACAGTCAAGGAGATGGTTGACTTTCATTTATCGATATTACACCAATATCAAAAGGGTTAATTTATTACTCTAAAACTACATGTAAATCTTTGTGTGTATGTTTGAACCCCTAAAATGACTCTTAGCATTAGATATGAAATATGTAGTTGCTTTAGAACAGATAATTTCTTTCTGTATTTGATCAGGGAGTTCCTTTTGATTACAGTTTTCTTGAATTTTCTTAAGGGGTCAATTATTCTAAGTATATGTTCAGCATAGTACAATGTTAAAAAATCCACCAAATTCTGTTCTGTTGCTTTGTTTTGAGTAGAGTTCTGTGTGACCCCTATTGTATTCTTAAGGGTTTTCTGAACAAAGTAGCCTAACATTTTTCCTCCTAGGGTACGATTAATCTGCCCTAGCTTAGATATAAAAAAATAAATTTCTCTGTCTAAGTCACCCTATTCTTTCTTTATAGTCAATGAAAAGAAATGGGCACTTCAAGGGAAAGATTCATCTCATCCTAAGATCAGTATCTAGAATAGGTCAGATGAATTGCCCTTTGGAGGTGCCAATTTCTTTCCAGTGACTATCAAGGGAACATAGGGTGACTAGCTCAGACTTATATCTCTAACTTTTAGATGTCTAAAGTTAAGTGACATAAGCTGCTCTTCCTTATCATAACATTTTTGAGGATGTGAATAATTAATTCCCTTCAGAAAATATTACCTTGAAGACAATAATGTTCTGACCAAGACCCAAAATGTTAAAACAATCCAATGTACATATATTTAGAATATTACATGCTCCTCTGGCAGAATTGTGGGAGATTTGATGAAGCAAGCAAAATGAGTCATACTGCTCACAGGAACATTACCTATTCTTTTGGACATGTTACTAGGATTTTATATAGAAAAATAAAGTTTCATAATTTATCAGTGGGATTCTTCACACTTAACTTTAGAGATTTATAGTGGAAACAACTGCATCTGATGCAGATTTGTTAGGCTCTGTTTATAATCAAGGGACAGAAATAAGACCTTTCAACATGTAATACTTCTGACCCATTTTATATGTTTACTTTAAGATGAGATGAATGATGCCCCCAAAGTTTATATTTTTCTCCACTGATTTTAAAGCAGGAGAAGGAAGTGTGATTAACTCCAGTGCAGGTACCAAATGTATTTCTCTGTTATTCATGGTTGTATTCTGAGGAGAAAATAGTATCAAATGGTTTCAAGTGGCCAAAAAGTTGTGCTATAAAGTCTCAAAACAGTTTGATGACCCTCAGCTATCCAGTGTTGCATAATGCTAATGTGTCGCTGTGACATCATTTCACAGCTGTGACATCATACTAGTATTTATGGCTCAAAAGTGACATTGATTGATGATAAAGTCAATTTCATCTGTCTACAGATAATTGTTCCACACACTGTTACCTATGATATCATTTTTTAAAAAAGAACTTAGAACTAATTTGCAATGAAGGTAGAAAATTGACAAAGAGATGCTGAGAACACTTTCTTAACATCTTGGGATTTTGAATATAGCCACACTTCATCAAGAATAATTTTATTTATAAACAGATTTTATATTTTTTACTATTTGGTCTGTAATTTTGCAGACTGAAAATTCTCTACAAAAGCTGTTTTCAGTGCTATGTACCTTATTCTATTGGGGTTCTTGTATTTCTACTTCTTAAATTTGAGAAGCATATTTATTTTATTGTTATAAAATCCTCCATCAGCCTGAAATGAATGGGAACACTGGCATAGTATTACTTTCTTATTGTTTACATGGAACTCATGTAGACATATAAATATATGTAGGAAAAAATAGTGGGTTTTTTTGTTGTTTTTTCCTTTTTGACCTCTCACAAGGATATTGCTTTGTAAGCCTTTAATTAATTTTACCTTCAATTTCCAATTATCTTTCCTTTTACTTTTCTGTTTACTTTTCCAACCACCAATGTCCCAGTCTTTTAGTACACCTTATAGTTTTCTCCCTCACAGAGCTTCTATTCTTGCACTTTTTTAGTCACCAAAAATCATAGTCATGTCTGTATCCACACGTGTGTTAGGAAAACTCTGCGCCCTCTGCCAGGACAGAAAAAACATATGAGGAAAATAAATAATGAATACAGCAATGATTTTATGCCTTCTTTTTACACCGGGGCTTATATAACTTTTTTTTTTGCTTAAGTATTAATTTCTGTTTATGATATTATTTTTAAGTAGATAAGCTGAGGAGTGCTAAGTAGTCTTACCTTTAGTATTTGTAAATTGCTGCACACTAGCTGTAGCTACAGAGTAAATAACAATGAATTGACACTAAGGGAGAATATGGTCTGGGAACACTTGTGAGGTCCAATGTCATCCCCTAAATGAAAGTGAGCAAGAGTCTGTCAGACAGGCTGACACATGACATCCCAACCTTTCTCCACTTCACTAATTTTTAGCAAAAATACTGGGATACAAGAAAAGATTTTCAGTGATGCAAAACAATGTGGAAAGGATTATATCAACCTCTGTGTGAGTTTTGTTTTTACTTTTTTCATGTAATTTATATCTCACCATTTGTCATGGATGTTTTCTGCTGTTATTGTTGAAATTACATCAGTGTGCAAAAGGACATTCCTGATTCCTTGGACCAGATGGAGAGAATTTAGGAAACTGGACTTTGCAAACAAGTAGATGGGTGACACTGCTGATAAAAATAAAAAAATAAAATAAAATAAAGACTTGTATTTGAATCTTTGTGACATTAAATATTTATGTATTTTTACATTGCACAATAGGCAGATTAGAAAAGCAGATAGCAGACTGATGACCAGAACTCAATTTCCTCTACATCCAGTGTGCTCTCAAAATCTGACTACTGAGCCATCCTTCTCTCCTGTTTTCCATCTGCCACCAGAAGTCTTGCATTCCTGTTCATGTAGAGATCCAGTTGCACCTGAAAGCCAAACACTGAACTGTGCTATATTGTTCTCTAACATGTGGATGTGAATTTTTTCTGGGTGAGTTCCAAATTTAACACAGGTCACTCCCTGTTTGGGTGAATGCAGTTAGCCACTAGGTACTGTAGACAGCCAGCGAGCACTGCTGACATCTGCTCTAAAGAATATAAGCTTGCTCAGTTAAGCCTGCAGACTTTTGGGAATGGGTTTAGATTCTGATTCTAGATTAAAAGAGGCTTCTTACCACTGATGAGGGAAGTCTGCATCCAGGAATATGCATGAAGTGTTTTCTGTTGACTAGCTTTATACAACCCCTTATCAAATGCACAAAGGCTTTGTAGATCATCTTTCCTAGGCTGTCTTTGCAAAACAGTTTGTGAAGATGCTTATGTTAGGATCTGTGAGCCACCCTGTTAGGGCCAGGTGTCTATATAAAAGATGAGGTGAGACCAGAAGGGTCAGGTCATCATGTTACACAGGCACTAACCAGCACTGCATTTGTGAGTGTTTTAGATTGATCCATGCAACTATATTCTTTTTCTCTTTGCATAGCAGAGAACTGAAGGGAAACAAGTACAATGGGGTCAATTCCCCTGAGGAGGGTAAACACAAATCATTGATGCTGATTACTACTATTTCATGAATATATAAATTATATTTATATATATATTTGTGTATATGTGTTTCCTAGAGTTGTAAATCCAGCAATTCCTGAATCTCCTGATTCTGATTGCAGTGCAGTTCTAATATTCAGTATAATCTGCTTGCGCAATCTATAAATAAGTTAGAGGAAAATAAGTCTTTTTTACTCTATCAGCTTTGTAGTAATACAGAATTTAATTGACCTCTCTGCAGCAGAATTTCTAATTCTGAAATAAAAAGTGAAAAGTCAGGGATCTTAAATTTTGTGTTAATAGACCTTAATGAATCACCCCAAAATAGCTGGCTCAAACAAGTCGGAACACTTGCAGCCAGTTTAGTTTGCCAAGAATCCATTTCTCGTCTAAGAGATGGATGAAGTTCCCAAATGTGGAGAATGCAAAGTGCTAGTGTTATGTCTTTCTATTTTATAGTTGATTTATTCTAGTTGTGATGAAAGGTCACAAATTTCAGTGTTCTTTTTCTGCTTCCTTCAGTTCTTACAAATGAAACTCTCATCAGAGTAGGCCTAATAAGACATCTGAGAGTACACTTTGTGTCAGTCAGTTCTCCTACTATTATCTTTGTGACTCAAATGACCACTATTAAGATATATTTTAATTCTGGCATTTGTAATGTCTATATTGTAAAGTCTGATCTAGTGTCTAGTGAGCTAATGTACAACTTTGGGATCACTACAGTAGATTTGGAATCAATCCCTGTATTACCTATCATCCTTCATATTCTTTAACATTCCCCGTGTACATTGACCTTGACATGCCAATGAATTCCTATGAAAAAAAATCTACTAGTTCTACTAATTGTCTATCTGCCAGCTAAGAGACATTGGCTAATAAGTTACTGTATACTGCTAATGAAACTTCATCTTAATTTTGGAACAAAATTGTTGTGGATTGTTAAAACATTTGTTGACTTTGGTTTGGATACCACAGGGTGAACTTTTTTGAAGGACTAAATTGAGGTGTATTCTTTACCTCGAAAAATGGAATTGTGATGAAGTTGTTAGGAGGTAGGTTATAAAACCATCTTCAGAGCAATGAAAGTCCTACCCAAAGCAGATCAAAAGGATCATATAAAATCATTCTACATTACATTCTTATTTAATGTTAGAGTGATTTATTTAATGTTAGAGTGATTAGAAGAGGAAGGGGTGGGGACTGGGGAGTGAGGAGGAAAACCCAGAAGATTCTTACTGTTTTTGTTGTTGTTGTTGTTTTTAGAAATTATCAGGGTTTCGGAAAGACTGACAATTATAATATAAATTTCTGGACTCAAGTTTAGCATGAGACCACAGATGTGAAAAATAATAGTCCTCAAAGTTATGATGCAAAAGAAGATGCTGTAGGAAACGAAGTAAGGGTGAAGTTTTCCACTTCCATCTTTAAGAAATGCTTTTAGAAAAGTCTTATGCAGGGACCTAGGGAAAGGGTTATCTAAATTACATAATCCAATAATATGGAATTGGCTTCAGTATACCTGGATTAACTACTGTCTGCAATTTTCTGGGTATTCTGGGATGAATTATTTGCTATTTTGTTCTGAAGTCGTGGATAGGACAAGGATAATGGAAATTGTAATTGCAATGTTTTTAAGCATTGTATGGTCAAGAAATGAGAAGAACACTATAAAAAGCTAGCAGCCAGAGAGGTGAAGATATGGATTTTGCTGTATAAACTGCCGGTCCAGTTAATGTTAGGAGAAATAATCAAACAGTGCAGATATCTTAAGAGCAGTGAATATTACTTCAAAGAATAATTGGCTGAAGTAATGTAAAAAATCTGTTCATAGGCCATTATGAACAATGTATTGGGTTTACATGGCAAGGTTTTGGTGGCTGGCTGGGGGGAAGGAAGTGGGGGAAGCCTGCAGGAGTGGTCTCTGTGAGAAGAATCCAGAAGCTTCCCCATGTTAGATAAGGGCCAGTTTCAGCCAGCTCCAATGGGACCTGCTGCTGGCCAGAGCCAAGACAATAAGTGATGTTGTTTGTACCTCTGTGAGAGCAGATTTAAGAAAAAGAAAAAATAAAATAAAAAATGTTGCACAACAGAAGCTGGGAGAGCAAGGAGTGAGAACCAGCCCTGCAGACACCAAGGTCAGTGAAGAAGGACGGGGAGGAGGTGCTCCAGGCACCAGAGCAGAACTTCCCCTGTGTCCTGTGGAGAGATCCATGGTGGAGCAGGCTGTCCACCTGCAGCCCATGGGTCCCACAGCAGAGCAGATCTCCACGCTGCTGCCCTGGAGAAGCCCACGCGGGTGCAGGTAATGGGAGCTGTTGCCCGTGGGGGACCTGTGCTGGAGCAGTTTGCTCCTGACAGATGGACCCTGTGGTATGAACCCATGTTGGAGCAGTTCTTGAAGAGCTGCTGCCTGTGGGAAGCCCCCACAGGGTCAGTTTGGGAAGGATGGTATCCCATGGGAGGGACTCCACGTGGTGCAGAGGCAGGGAGTGACCATGAAGGAGAGGCGCAGACAAAGTGTTAGGGACTGACTGCAGCCCCCATTCCCGCATTCCCTGCACAGCTCTGGGGGAAGATGTAGAGGAGGGTGAATGGGGGAAGGTGTTTTTTAGTTTTGTTGTTGTTGTTGTTTGGTTGTTTGTTTCTCATTGCTCTAGCTTGTTAGCAATAGGCAATAAATTACATTAATCTCCCTATGCTGAGTCTGTTTTGCCTGTGATAATAACTGTTGAGTGATCTCCCTGTCCTTATCTCAACCCTTGATCCCTTTTCATTGTATTTTCTTCCCCTTTCCCTTTGAGGAGGGGGAGTGAGAAAGTGATTGTGGTGGAGCTCAGCTGCCCAGCTGGAGAAAAACACCAGAAATACTTCAAAGAATAATTGGCCAAATTAAGGCAATCAATCTGTTCATAGGCCACTGCTTAAATTCTTAGTATTTGAAATAACAAGTCTTATTATGCAGCTCTGGAGAAGAAACTGTGAAAGAATCCCAGGGCTAGGACAGGCTCCACGAGTTTACTGAGCCATCTTGACACTTCAGAGTCAGCTAAGCCTGTGTAACTTCTGACAGCTGCTTAATAGCTTCAGGGCCTCCAATGATGGAGTCTTTACAGTCTTCCCAGGAAAACCATTTCATGGGGGTAGCTGTATTTATCATTAGATATATGATCTAATACCTCATCTCAATATTTCTTGATACAGTTAAAGATGATTGTTCATGTTCAACACACTAACAGTTCAAACCTTGTTCAATTCTACTCAACTTCTGATTTGAAGACTGTCATGCTCCCCCTCAAATTTTTCTTCTTCGTGCAAAACAAAAACGTCTGCCGTAAGTTTTATCTTCTAGGTTTTTGATTTTTCTTATTTTCTTCTTTCTACTATCACCAATTAATCCACCTTCTTCTTGAAGTGTAGTGCTGAAATCTTATGCTCCTAACCAAAACCTTGCTGCATATGTCCATGCATTTGTTCAATATAAAGACAGTTCTAGACACTACACCAAAGAAAGGAGTAGAGATAACCCAATTTGATAAGACTACCTAGGTGAAACTTTTGGAACTTTTTCTAAAAGCAGATTTCTAATAACTTTGTAGAGTAAGCATACTTTATTCATTTCCTTCATATTTTATGGTATTTGTAGCTCTCTGAAATGCCCTGAAAAAGCTCTGAATTCTAAATCAGTACATTTCCTATTGGAACAAGGAAAGACTTACAGTCACTTTTATTCACAGTATGCAGAATTCCAGAGTCTGTTTGGTGTAAGTGAAGTCAAAATCCAGGATATTAAACTATAACTGTGGCTTTACTGTGATATTCATGGCTTTTTATTATTTTTAATAGAATTCATTTTGCTAGAATCTGGCTCAAAAATGTAAGTTATTTAACAGATATAATTAGGTTGCTGAGCATTAACAGTTAATTATCATATTAATAAACAGTTATTACTCTCATTTTATACTGAACCATGCCAAAGCAGCATTATTATGTATGCATTGCTCTTAGGCAACGTAATTGTCCTTAAAGGAAATCATTACAATTTAAATGAAATTGGGAGCTACTGGTTAGGGAAGGCTGTAGGGCATGCACAATACATACTAAGCAAGGAACTGTAATTTCCCCAAATCACATCTTTTTAGCAATTTTACATCACAGGGCTATCTCTATTTAGTTAAGATGAAAACAGTTTATTTTTTGCCTTGCAATTTTAGAAGGTCATTATTTAACCCAGGACAAGCCAGTCTCTGCAACGGAAGGCAATGTAAAGTAGCTGTATCATATTATCTAATATGGGTTAATAAACTATGACCAGCATTCAAAATCTGTTTTATTTCAGACTATAATCTAGGGAAAGGATTTGCTGTGACACTAGCACATGCTGCCCAAGCAATGTGAATCATAGACTGAAAACTACAGTACTCCTAATGACATCCAGTATAAAATATATTTCCATATGGAAACAACTTTTTTTTTTCTGATTAGATTTTTGCCTTCTTTTTCATATTCTTTCTCTTTGTTTAAGATATACATGAAAGAATGATTCTGCTCAGTGACACTTTTTTGTCATATAGAGGTTAATTATTTGACTTAATTTCTTTGTTATTTGTTAAAATACAAGGAGTTTGAACACTTATTCCTGGAATCTTCTTAGATTGATAATTAATTAATGTTTACATTACCATAAACAACTCCTTAGTTTCAAACAATGACTCACATTTACAAAAGGATAATATCATCTGTGGGTGGTAAAGAATCTTCAGATGAATTATCCAATAGCTCAAGATCAACTTCATTAATAAGCATGTAACACATGGCAAAAGTAACACATGGCAAAAGATGTGGCTCATAACTGTAACAGAGACTGTAACAGAGAAAGATATATAACCTGTCTTCAGCAGCAAGATATGTTAAAACATTTTTTTTTGGTAAAAAGAGTGCCAAAATAGCTAAGAAAATTCATCTGACCTATACCATCAATATAAATCTGCCTTACATTTGTTTTTTAGTCTATTTGAATGTTTCTTCTCTCATGCACATTAGGCTAAATTAAGAACAACTCATACGGTTGAATTGTATTAATACAAAAGCAGAGCAGTAATGGAGATCAAGCCCAGTAGAGAACAGATACATCTAAAATCTATCTGGGCCTCTCTTCCCATACTGAAAACAAACAAACAAAAAACACCATTAATTGCATTAATTGCATTAATTGCACATGGTTTCTAATATAGCTAAAGAAAGAAGAACAATATATTTGTCTAACAGAATACAGGCTAAATTACACACAAAGCAACACCAAGTGTCTTTGACAAGAAACTCATTTTCCTGTATTTAATATAAACTTTTTGCGGTCAGATCCTTCTTTCATTGTCCACAGTGTTAACCTGTAATACCTTTTTGTGTCCATGACATAAACCAGAATAGAATCTGACCTCCTTACTGCAGTGGCTGCTACTATCTGCATCACCAGAATATGCTTGTGTTACTTTCTAAATTCATACTTAAATTGTTTTTGAAAATATTTAAAATACCTTTTTCGTATTGATAACTTCCATCAGTAGCATTTATTATTTCTAGCTTTATTGGCATTTGAAGCCTGTGATTTACTGCTAGTATCTGAATTTGTGATGTTACATGATGTTCTTGTCAACCCTGCTTTTTACCTTGTACAATTAGACTGATTGAAAAGGAAAGTCATCAAGGCTGTTCATGAGGAATTATGGCGTTACCATAGTTGTCATGAGCTGGGGAGCAAGAACTTCTGATTAGATGTGTGTCACTACCAGAAAGGCCAACTGAACAGAGTTTGGATTACTACTCTGAACAGGTCCCTGACTGTAAAGTTGCAATTACTGTGCTACTGTGCTCATTGTGCTACCAAAATGCTGTAGTGTTAGGGATTTATGGAGAACATGTGCTATTCACAACAGATGTTCTAAGGCATATCTGGTGCACAGTCAGGACACCACATTCACATTTAATTTCAAAAGTCAAGGCTTGGAGAGGAATTCCAGAATTGCTGCTTGCATCAAGCTGAAAGGCAAACAAAAGAGCTGGTCAATAGGATCTAGTCGTGTAGCTGATGCTACTAGAGCTACTTGGTCCAAAGCTCTATTCCAGAATGAAAGAGAAATGCTTATCTCTGTAGTTAGGAGCATGCATGGTTCATGTGTGTCTATTTATAGTCTCCCGTTTGATAATATAATAATGCCTTTAGACCTAAGTAAGACGTTAGCTGAGAGAATCTAAGGCTTTATTCAGATAAGCTTGGAGTACTTCATTTGAAGCTGGAAAACTCTCTGTAGGCATCCATGCCTAATGGAGTGTAATAATAATTTTGCTTGATGCTGTGGAACCTTATGTACCACAGGGACAAGAGATGGTCTTGTCCAAAATGCAGATTATCAATACCGGACAATAAGCTGTGAGAGATAAAATGATGGATAGTCAATAGATAATGGTTGAACCGCAACAGCTCTTCACAGTCATGAGACAGTGTCTGTCATCAAAATGTTCACAAATCAAAACTTTCAAAAATATTGTCATAGTATATGCCAGTCTTCCAAATTCTTTACAGAGCATCCTTCGTCTCCAACTATGTTAACTGCTAGGTTTGTTTTTACCTTTTACCTTTTACCTTTGCTATTTTCCGTTCTTTCTAAAGCCAGGATTATTACTAAAGAATCAGGAAATACTACTTATCAAATATCAACAGAAAATATATATTTTCCCCAGTTTCCCAGGTCAGGGCTTGACCTAATATTTCTATTTGATTTACAGTAAACACAGCTGATGAAATTAACCTACCAGAGCTATTTTACAAGTGGCAACCCCTGACAAATAGTAATATCAGTAAAAGGGAAGTATTTGTATGGGACAGCATATTCTTGTTTTATTTGGGGGAATATTGCAATGCTTCTCATTTCCTGTGATGGTACAGCACAATAATAGTAACTAGGGCAGTCTTACTAGTCATGCACAGGAATAGCTGTATGGAGACTTTACGCAATCAATTATCCTTATTTTTGATATTATTAAAATGCTTTTTTCTTCTCTACAAAAATATGAGTTAAAGAATCACCTCAGTAATCACTGTTAGTAGACCTTGGTGCTTCCTGGTGTTAAACATAGTTCCCAAAGAAGAACTTAGTGTGAATATACTTATTAATTGGTTTACATGAATCTTGGAGTGTAAGTTTAGACTAGGCTGTACTGGTCAGCAATCTGTGCAGAGATATGGCTTTTAGCCCCAAGAGTTACTGAAGAAAGACACTACAAACAATAAAACTATTTTACATTTCATCAAATAAATCCTCTGTGACTGTATACACAAATAAATTCCTGTGACATGATTTAAGAGGGGTAAGGTAGTTTATTCTCCAGAAATAGGTATTAACTCTGAACCCTAACGAACACTGACTACAAATATAATGGACTTTGTTTCTTTTATGTTTTTGGGGAACACTTAATTACATTGAGAAGTACAAATTCTTAGTACTAAGTGTACAAGAGATTTATTTTCTTTTTTTTTTTCTATATGAGCATAATTTTCTTATGTCGTTATAATGATATCAATATTTTTTCTTTGATACTAAATGAATTTGTAAATGCTTTAATTTTGCAAAGGAACATTTTTTTTTTTTACATTTAAGATTTTTTTCCTATAGGCCAATTCCATTTGTAGTTTATGTTGCAACAAAATTCCCATACAAAGCTTGACCTTTCCATCTCTCGATCATAATCAAGAGATAATAATAATCAAAATCATATATAGTATTCTTTTTGGTAGTTGGATTTCTTTGGATTTCTACCATATTTTAAATGAGCTCAATAGTGGTTTTGTGTTTCAATCCTAAGCATCAAATTGCTTCCTACTAAAATGTCCTTCAATATCTTTTGTTTTTCTTTTTTCTTTTCTTTTTTTTTTCTTTTTAGAGGTGAGAATGCAGGAAAAGAAGAGAGAAAATAATGTTATATACCAACATAGTTGAGATCCATTCACAGGATCAGAGAGTAGCTGATTGAAATCCATTTTCAAACTCCACCGTGGCTTAATTGTGAGAGACAGAATGATGCACCTGCTGAGGGAAGGGACGAATTTTTGGGGGCTTCCTCCTGTTACCTAGTAAAAATTATCCTCAGACAAAAACATCCTGCCAAAAAAGCTTTTCTGTGGAGAAATGATTGCATACAATGCAGCAACACATTAATTGTCATAATTAAAATATATCACCCTCTGGATGAAAACAGTGGAATATTTTGATTTGAAAATTTAATGCACTAGTTTTGGTAACAGTTACAGATGTCTTTGTTTTGTTCATACCAGACTACATTGTTATCCAATGAATACTGTGTGGTTTGTAGCTAGTAACTAGAGCTACTTATGTCTTACCAGTCTTGGAAGATGCGGGGTGATATTCTCGTAAAAGACCAGGAAATCAGTGGAGAAAAAAGTAAGGAGAATGCTGCAAAGGGAAGGAGACACTAGCAACAGAATAAATGGAACAATGGGAAATTAAGAAACAAGAAAGTGGAAGGGTATTCCAACACATCATTTGTATAAGAAATACAAGACAAAACCTTAAAAGTGAAATTTTACATTTCAGAGGCTTTCTTTCTCTCCTTCTTTCATTCTCTCTGCCTCCTTTCTCTCTCTTTCCCTCTCTCTTTCTTTCTCTCTCTTTTCTCTCTCCCTTTTTCTCTCTCTTTCCCTCTTTTTCTCTTTCTTTCTCTCCTTCTCTCTCCTTCTCTCTCCTTCCTTCCTTCCTTCCTTCCTTCCTTCCTTCCTTCCTTCCTTCCTTCCTTCCTTCCTTCCTTCCTTCCTTCCTTCCTTCCTTCCTTCCTTCCTTCCTTCCTTCCTTCCTTCCTTCCTTCCTTCCTTCCTTCCTTCCTTCCTTCCTTCCTTCCTTCCTCCCTTCCTCCCTTCCTCCCTTCCTCCCTTCCTCCCTTCCTCCCTTCCTCCCTTCCTCCCTTCCTCCCTTCCTCCCTCCCTCCCTCCCTTCCTCCCTTCCTCCCTTCCTCCCTCCCTTCCTCCCTTCCTCCCTTCCTCCCTCCCTTCCTCCTTTCCTTCCTCCCTTCCTCCCTTCCTTTCCTTCCTTTTTCCTTCTTTCCTTCCTCCCTGCTTAGGCTATAAACTTTCCAGAGCAGCTGGAGGAAATCAACCCTCTGTATGCTTGAATGACTCTCTGAGCAATACAAAATGAGTCATCGATGAGTTTAGTGTGCAGGAGGAGAAAGATGATACTGGAATAAAATGTTCCAGTGCATATTTGTGTATTGTCTAGCATAATGGTCCTCTGCTCCTGACGGAGGCCTCTGGGCATTCCAGTGATGTAAATATGAACTAATAATAATAAAAGTACAAGCACTTTATTTGCATCCATGTTGCCATATGTTGTGTAGACTGAATCAATATCAAGTACATGTTTAGCTTCGTTTGCTTTTCTCTAAGCAGTACACATCATTTGCTGCAAAGAACCTGACAGTTTTAAAAGCTTCCATTAAATTTTTAGCATTGAGAGGCATTGTCTATATATATTCATTAATTTTCGTGTTAATAAGCAGTGGTTGTAGACTGGAATTAGAAGTAACATGTGGATACCCATGCAGATTTAACTGCAATTAAAAAAAAATACATAATTATAATCTTGACAAAAAGAAGGTGCCAGACTATTTACACAGTGAATAAAAGTATTTTTCTTGGATGATGTACCATAACTAATGTAGATTTTGCTTTATTTTTCACAGTATATTAACAAAATACAGTCCCCAATAATTAGTAGTATGTTTGGAAGAAAGGAATGAAGACTACCAAATTATGTGTGAATGTTGACTAAACACGTCTGTGGCATCATGCCCCTTCTGAAGAAATTGTGCAATGTTTAATTCAGAAAGGTACACTGATAATCTGCTCCCCTCACCATCACAGGCAAAAGTACCCAAAAACACCCTTGAGTTGGTTTAAGATCTGAAGTATATAAAAACAAAAGCTGTATTTAAAGAAAAAAAAAAAGACAAAAACAAAACCACCTGTGAGTGACTTAAGTTTCTGCAACTTTCAGGAAATTCTTAAGTCCAGTTTGTTTTGTGAGTTGGACCATACCTCTAGTTTCAGAGGAAAATAAAGAAAACCCCAGAACTGACTGCTTGAGCAAAGAGAAATTTTTGTGAAAATCTGATGACTGACTTGACATGATAATATGGCAAACACACCAATGAAATTATGAATAGGTGCATCAATGCATTATTTATACTTTTTCTTTACATACAGACACACAAATAAACAAGAGTTCTGGTAAGTGATAAATGAATAAATAAAGTGGAATTTTGCCTGAGGTAAACAAAGACAAAATAAAATGTTGGCAAAAATAAGACATCATATATAAACTGTGATTTTATGTTTGACAGTTGTAGCTCAGTTTTAATTATTCATGTCAATACTTCAAAGAACACTAGCAGACACTGTGCCAATGTTTAAAAACTGTAATGACCTATAAAACAATAGGTCTGCTGACCTGACATTTATCCTGAAAAATAATTGCTGAATTACTACAATCCATAGCATATTGCTCGCATTTGGTGCTTTTGGAAGTTCAGTTGATATGAGTGTTATATAATTTATTGAGGTTTTAGTGAAATATTTGTCTTGTTAGCACTTTTATTTTTTTTAAATTTTAGTTAAGATATTAGAATGGGTAATTGTACTGGTTTTGGTGGGGATGAAATTTTCTTCATAGACCGTTGTATGGTACTATGTTTTGGATTTGTGATGAAAACAGTGTTGGTATCAGACTGATGGTTTAGTTGTTGGCTGAGCAGTGGTTGCACAGAGTTACGACCTTTCCAGCTTCTCCTACTGTCTTGACACTGAGGACGCTGGGGGTGCAAGAGAAGCTAGGAGAGGACACAGGCAGGACAGCTGACCCAAACTGGCCAAAGGAATATTCCATACCATATGATGTTATGCTCAGCAATAAAAGCTGAGGGAAAAAGGGAGGAAGGTCAGAGTGATGGGGTTTGTTTTCCCAAGTAACTGTTACATGTGATGGAGACCTGCTTTCCTGGAAATGACTGAACATCTGCCTGTCAATGGGTAGTAGAATTTGCTTTGCTTGCATCTTTGCTTTACCTAATCTACTGTCTTTGTCTCAACCCAAGAATATTCTATCTTCTGCTCTTCACTTCCCCATCCCACTATGGGGGAGTGAGTAACTGTCAGTGTGGAGCTCAGCTGCCTACCAGGGTTAAATAGCAAAACATAAATTGGCATGCATTAAACGTAATAAAAAGTCTGTTGGACTCAGAAATGATTTTAAGTAATAAATGAACTACCATCACCAAAACACAGTGTTACTAGTACTCATCATCCACTGATTCTGGTTTATACCACTCAAACTAGTTTTCTGTAAGACAGTTTCAGGTGATGGTGGGGTAGATGTCTCTCTTTAAGGGTCCTTTATGAAGAGGCTGTGTAAATGGGACTGAATCAGGTGTTGGTCCTGCTGTCCACATTCCTCCAATATCATCAGCTGGATTTGTATTTTCAGGCTACACTCAAGGCATTCAGTACATACTGCAAAACATGTCATGGTATAACATCAGCAGGAATACCACTGACTGAGCATAGCCAATCTACTGTACAAGGGGCTAGACTTAGACAGTCTTGTTATTAGTCAGACCCTACTTGGCTTAGGGAATAGGTATCTGCCCCTGGCTTCCTTATGTGTGTCAATATAGGTATGGTCTTGGATTCTTTTACCCATCCAATTTCACATTATTATCACAATATTGAATAAAATATAACTGATAAAGACTGGTAATATTTAGTAATATTTATTAGTGAAATCACTGTTTCACTTGTTTGTTAGAAAATAAGACCGAAATTGGTGCAAATTGCTGAATTTTGTGTGCAAATGCTGATGCGAGTGGTATAGCAAAGTTAGACACATTGGATGAGCTTCTGTTGCTATGTATATTATATTCGTGAATGGCCAACTACTTTTGAGTCATATGTCTAAATTAATCTTTTATATTTTTCTACTCCTAGAAGATCAGAAACTTTTCCAAAATCATTGTCCAAGTAAGTTTTTTCTAAGGCAGCATGTCTTTGCTTTCTCATCTAAAATAGGCCCACATGAGACCAGGGCAGATGTATTGTACCGTAGGGGGTGGAATAAGTGAATTAATAGACATTCCACACCATTAATTTCTGTGGGAAAAGTCCAGAAATGATTCACAAGGTCATATAAATTAGAGTTGTCTACATTACTCACTTGAAATCTTTTTTATTTACTTTCATTCTGCTCACATATAAATGACTGTAAACTGGTGCAACCATAATGCCAGGAGCAAGAAGAATGTGTAAGTTAAAGTTAGTTGGGATCCTGTTTGACCTGTATTGTCTTCAGGGTCCTTGGTGTAGAAACTTATGCAAATCAGCTTTCATCTATCTGCTTTAAAAGGAATTCACAACTGTGTATGCATACATAAAAATGTCCATATGTAAAATAAGCTTAGTGTGCAAGAACAGTGCATAAAATGGCATAGCTTTCCAGCATATTGAATATTGGTTCATACCTTCTAAGGCCAGAAAGGATCATCTTAATGATCTTGTCAGACTTAACACAGGCCATGGGATACTCTGAACTAATTTTTGATTCAGTTGTGATAGATACAGCTGAAAGAATAAAGTGGCATTCAGATTTTTCAGCCCCTTGCACATTTTCAGAATAAAAATGCAATGTCCAAAATGAAACTCTCTGTCAATGCAGCTTTCTTGCCTTTGGTAGCTTTTCTACATTTGCAAGGGTCCATAAACTGCATGCTGAAAAGTACGTAACCGGAACATAGATTTTGAGAGAAAATTTCCATCAAGAAAAGAAAGCATCCAATACAAGGCCTGGGGGAAAAAAAAAAAAAGCGCAAAGATTTCCACAGTACCAGCAGGACCTAAGGAGAAGTCAGTATGACTAGATGTAAAAGAATTGAGGCATGGTTACATATCTTTTTAAAACTTGACCTATAGTCACCAAATATAGCCTCTTGATTTTTTTCTGGTGGAAGACAGAAAAACAACTATTCTTATTCTGGATTTTTTTCTTTTTTTTTGTTTTATGGCCCAAGTACTTGAATGAATGGTGGGAGGAAAGTTACCTTAATAGTTGAAGCATATATTTTGCTTTTACTGTCCTTTTGCATTGATATGGGTATGATTCTTACCCACTGGCTACATTTGCATTTATTTTGAGAATAATTCATTAAATTAATTCTTTTGCCACAATTACAAATAATCTGGGAACTCTTTAAACATAGAGAAAAGGCAGAAGGGTTGGAATCATGTTTACATCTCCAGCCAGAGCAGTTGGCATTGAAAAGCATTACCTATAGTCCAGATTTTGGAATGGGGAATTTTATGTTTATTTGTTGCCACGGCAGCCTATACTATATCTCAATAGGAATTGCTTAAGATGGGCTGAGGGTAGAGTGCTAGAGGGCTGTTTATTAAATACAGTAACTGCAAAAGAGAATGAATTTGGGGAACGCTGTGAGAAACAGAGTAATATCCCCTCACTATAGAGACAGCAGAAGATGGGACCTTGCTTCAGAAAGAGTATTCAGCAGGGTAATGCTGAAGATACTTAGGGAAAAGAGTACAGAATACAGCTATGAATCAGGCAAAACACAGACACAAAATAAATGAAACACCATGCTGCGAGCTAGGAAACAGACTTGCAATTCTTGCCTTATGAATAAGAATATATTATAAAAAAGATATGTTCCTGAAAAACTTCACATTTTTCTTTCTCATTGTGGCTACCACAGGGTGTTGTGTTAAAAAGGGTAAGGAAGTTTGGCAGGACCTAGACCCCCTTGAGTTCCATAATGTCCTCAGATATCAGAGGGGCTGGGGGCAGCTGGGCCTGGATTTTGAGTGAGGCCTAATTTGGCACTATAAGTCCAGTCTCATTCAATATATTAAATTATTGTGATCACAGATGCACAAATAGAGCAATACACTTTCAGTCTAGTAAATGACTGTTGTAGTTTATTGAAGCAACAGGAGTACAAGTTCTTTTGGATTGCCAGTGATAAATACAGTCTGCAAAGCACATGCAAACACCAAGAATATGACAAACACAACCAACTACACATTTGCTAACTTATGAAACAACTCTGTTAGGTTTCCCAGGGAAGCACTCAGTATAACCAAGAGTTTGAATCTCACCCAAATAGACATCCCTATGGAGGGGGAAGAGAGGTTCAGCCTGTCAACTGATCCCAGTAGTCAGCGATGTCCTTCCAATTTGTCTGTAATGGTGACTTACCTGACATTTTCCTCCCTTGAGCCATTTTTATACTATTTTCTTACTTTTAGGTGGAGCTTGACACATCTAGTCATACGTGTCTTCACTGTGATCAGTATAAGTTTTTATCACTTTTTCTTTAAAGGTATAGGCTCAGAGAAATTCAGAGTGCATGCTTAGTGAGAGGTGGTTGCACCTTGGAGGCAGGTAGCCTTTGGGATGGAGGTGTGTTTTAGCATTATAATGGGACTATAATGAGCAAAGTTCACCCAGAGGACATGACTTGGTTATCAATTAGAGTCGGGGCTGGCCGTGCAGTCTATCATTTCCACAATACCGTCAGGTTCACCATCCCTGCTGTGATAGCACTGAACCTGGCTGCGGTATCTTGACTCTGCTCCACCCTCTGCTCTATCTCTTAGCATCAGCACACCAAGCTCCTCTGGTGTCACCAGTACCTAAGGTTGCAAGGGGACTATCATGGAACAGATTCCTTGCATATCTGCTGCATCTCACCCTGGAAGTTTCCTCAACGCTGAACTTTACCTTAAGATCTGGACTTATTTTTTATTTGTGGACTTATTTTTAGACTCAGTAAGTCACCTCCAGCAATTATTCCACAAAGAGTATAGTTAGATATACAATAAGAAAAAAAAATGATTAGTATAGGTTCTGTTGATTGTAGTTGGAGTAACAAAAGTGAAACAAAGGTGAATATATCATATTGCAGACTTTCTGTCTTGATCTTAGACCTGCCTTATCACTATACACCTGCCCAGCAATTTCTGGGATATGTCTGACCCTGTTTACTGTCTCCAGACATGATACTGATGCTGGCTTGCTGACAACTTTCCAGCTTGACCTTGGATGTTCCCTGTCTGGGGATCTGAACTCTTGACTGAACTTGTTTATCGTCACCAGACCTGTTCTTCTGGTCTGACAGCAGGTATTTCCAATTTTGGAGAATAAGGGGTTAATAACAGTAAAAAGATGTTGTGAATTCTGATGCAGTGATAACCTGTCTTCAAATTTCTCAAGAAAAGACAGTGAAGTTGTAAGGACAAAATAAAAGGCGTGGAATGAAAGGGGAACCAAGTCCCAGCAACTGAAAGGATGTTAATATTAGCTAGAAAAATGAAACTGAGCAACAGTTAGAGCTGTTGTCAGTGTATCAGGTGGCAGCAGCAATAGCTGCCTTCTGTCTGTACAGTGGTTTTCAATGAATGACATGTCTCAGTCCCTTTCCCTGTTACTCTGTCTCCAAATCCACATCTAGCTCCAAAGTTAATTTGTCATTTTGGGTAGAATAAACTTTGGGTTCCCGTTACAGATGATATTAAAGAAAAGTAATGTGTCACAAGAATTAAAATTACAAAAAGGGGACTCATGCATGGGCTGTTTCCCTTTTATGACCAAGCACAGTAGTAACAGCTGCAGGAATTCAACATTGTGTATGCTTGAATAAGTCTATGTGCAATACAAATGAGTGATCAATGGGTTTAGCGTACTGCAAAAAAGAAACAGGACTGAAAAGCTGTGTATAGTAGTAAACACTGTAACAGCTCAATAATCTTCTATAGAAAGCCTTGTTGCCATCATAAAGTATTGTGAAGTGGAAGGAGAACTGATACGCCGTTTTAATATTTTCTATCATTCTGGCTGAACTAGCCTTTACAGAAAGAATACGTGACATGTAATAAAGTACTTTGAAACAAGAGGGGGAAGAGCTTATGAGACTGCTGCCAAAGAGCTGTCACATTTGCTACTAAAAAAGGGCCAGATTATACTTCTAAAACTGCTGTTCCAAGGACTCTTGGCCAAAGGGTGAGACTGACCTCTATGCTGCTATAGATAGATTTTCAGATAAGGTTGCTCAGTGCATACTGGAGTGCTTTAGAGAAGGAGAGGGGGGAAAAGAGAAATCAGAACTTAAAGAGCAACCAGAGGCAATTGGTTTAAGAGAGCAAATAATAACAGATCTCAGTTGCTTCTAATTTTGGCATAATTTTTGTTGTTTATTTATTTATTTATTTTGAGGGGGGAAACTGGGTTTTCTTTTTGATTTTGTTTTCCATTCTAAGATACTACCTTAACAAACAGAATGTAGCTATCAAATATTTTCTTAGTGTACTCACAATTTTTGCAGGCATTCTAGTAAAAACTCGCTACTAGAAATATATTTGCTGTTCATATAGCAAATATTTGACAGAGTAAATTATGAATTTTTAATCCTTTTCCACCAGATACCTGACTTGCATTTATCCATTCACTGAGCAAAATTTATGTAAACAAAAATAATATTGGATATTGAATAAACATTTCAAATGAGCAATATAAAATCTGTGTTGAGAGAAAATACATGGTGAGTAGCTGTAGGCAACGAACAAAGTTGAGAAAGTATTAAGCTACTTGTGGACACTTGACGCACAGAAGAGAGACTAAATGTTATTATTTACTCTGAAGTATTTACTTTTCTCTGTTCTGTCTTTTTCCACACTTTCCAAAGTTTTGATCTGATTATATGGTGCCAACGAAGGGTACAGTGCCAGAGGACTGTGACATCCTTGAAAGAGATTTTATTATTGTTATTGTTATTGTTATTATCTAATTTTAGTGATAAGCACTGAAGTAGTAGGGATGTCTACTGATAAACAGTACAAATACATTTTGAAATGCTCAGAAGACTATCAGTAAGAAGAGGTTATCTCTATTATCTCTGTTGAGCACTGATACATAGAGACAGTGTTTCATAAAAAAAAAAAAAAGAGCAAAAGATTTTTTAGTTGTGAAGGCCATCTTCTATCTAAATGTGTAATGGGTGGATGGAGGGAGAAATTTTGGATATACAGTGGCAAGGCAGGCAGAGAAAATATTTTTACTATGTTATGAAACTTGACATGATAAAGAAATATTAATAATCCAGGAAGTTTTTCTACATTGGTATAAAACCTTATATGTGATGATAATCACTATTTCCTAGCAATTCTGTTCCTCTTTGACGCTTGGTACCTGCTCTCATGGGGTAACACTTTGCCTCATATTGTCATGGAAAATAAATCACTTAGTATCAAGTAAGACAGGATTAAAAAGTAAAGGATACTTGTTGAAAGGATGATCAGCTATTACCTGCTTTAGGTATGTTTCCCCCAGGTAGACAGTGGAATATGTACCCTTAAACTTCTCCTAGCCTGAATATGTTTCTGCATTGCCTGTTCTGAGTACATCTCTGCTGTTTCATCAGTTTCAGGTACAAATGCCCTCTGGCATGCAGGGCCTATGGGCCTATGCTGCTCATAATTTACGCTGAAGCTCACAATACATCAAGAAGCTAACCTCCAAATATATTTTTACTGTGGTCTAGACACCTTCTTTAAAGGACATGGTACACAAGAATGAAGCAAGTTCTTCTCTTCCATTCAGTTTTATCCTGACTTCACACATGCCCTAACTACACAGCCCCGGGAATGCAATACATGGCCTCACTTTCATGCTGTAAAAAGATCGTTTTGGTGAGCTGTGGTAGAGCCCTCACGTTACTCACTTTGTCCGGGGGAAAAAAAAAAATAAAATTAAAAGATAATTATACTTTGCCAACATGAATCTTAGAAAAGATCACACACAGTTTTTTATATATTGTGAATATAGCCCGTCTGGTCTAGTGAACTAACGCTCAGCAGCATGCAGCAGTATGCTCAGCATCTTGGTCTGTGAGCAGGGATCACTGCCTAGGGTGGACACATTTAGCAATACAGATATAAACACTGGTGTCCTTTCAGGGCACAGGTCCTCCCGCTGTTACTGCTCTCATAAATAAGATGCAACATTTCTTAGTGTCATTGCTCCTGCTCAGCCTCTACTGAGATTCAGACACCTTTTTTCTGCAAAATATAATGTGGTACACTTTGGGTTTACAGTCAATTTTAGTACACGTATAGATGTGAACTAATACTAATCATGATCTGCTAATACGAGGAAGACTAGAATGATGCAAAACAACAAATATCAGCACATACTTCTCAGTCTTGGTTTTATGATGGCTAGTAAAAATCCTTAGGCTTTGGCAAAAGCTTGTAAAGGAGTCCAAGACCCTTCTTTGCTTTTCTTCTGGTATACAGTTCTTCTTCCAGGCCATGAAATATCCTCGCATTTCTGCAGTCAACTTTCTCCTTACAGTCTCTCTCACTCCAGTTGTGCAAGACTAAATGTGAATGGGCTATACTGGAAGGTTCTCATGTGCATAATGGAAAGAGAACTGGGTGCACACCCTTGCGTTACTGATGCGTTGGTTGTTGTAGATGAAAGCTAAGCTGATGTCTAGAGAAATCTCCTGTATTCTTCATGAGAATCCTTCCTATGCATAACTGTTGGGGAAGGACTGTAAGCTTTATTATGGACTGCACCCATCCTGGAAAGGAGCAAGAGTCTTGGTAAAACTTTCTGTTACAATTGTCAACTGTCCTTTCCAGATAATTCTTAGACAAGTTACCAAAGCCTTTACTGGGTAATTTGTTACCAAGTTATCCAAGTAATGATATTTTTCACATTAAAAAATAATAATAAAAAAAAATAAATCTGAGTTGCATGCATCTCTTTGTTGAATATTATCCCATTTAAGTCATCAAAGTTTAATGACTCTTGTTGTCTGCTCTGTGATAAAAGCAAGAAATCTCATAATACCACCTGTGGGATTTAGCTCAATGCTGGGCTGAAAGTCAGCAGAAAATACATGCAAGGTCTGGGTTCAAAGAGATGTTTGCAACCTGATACTTGGTGCTAGCACTCTGCACTAGCACTGAATTTAAAACATAGCTCCTAAACTCTAAATAGACTGACTTCTTCACGTCTTTGTATGCAATGCTTTATGTTGGAGCATATATGCTTTTATTTGGAAAATCATCTGCATAAAATTAACATTTAAGACTCAAGAATGGGTCACTCCTGAATATATTCAGTTTTCTGTTTTGTTTTTAGTTTCTGTTATTTTTTTCCTTTTATGTTGTTGTTGTTTTTCTTTATGAATCTTATTTAAAAACATGCAAATAGCTATTATGTTCCAACATTTGAATGTTGGGGTTCAGTCACCTGTTGAAGAAGGCAAGTATGTTTAGGGTAAAAACAAGATTTTCATTAAGGAGATCCAATGAAAAATGAGAAATAACCTTTAAAGCAAGAAAGACAGGTTTAACATCTTTTTTTCTCTCTGCTCCCCATGGCTATAATTCACACTAATTCCCCTGAGGTACCAGTCACTATTTCATGAAAAGTGCCATGACAAGGAGAAAGGTATCATGTATCAGGTAGCCTTTGTATTCTTGCTATAGCACTTCCTCTTCACCCACTCTCTAATATATATGGCTCAATTATCACTTATGAGACTAACCTGTATCATGAAAAGGGGAACTAGAAACAGCTTTCATTTGTAATTTCTATAAGATATATTGTCTTTTGAAAACTGTAAGTGGATGTTTGTGCTGCTGAGTAGGTTTGCCCTGTATTTGAGGAGAGTGACAAGAGTTCTCTCAGAGACTTAGTCTGACAATCACTGAAATAAAGGGGAATATTACTTTTTATTTAACCAAGTAACTGTTCAGTCTTTAGCAATGAAATATAGAGTAGCATGATTCTTTGTGTGATTGTAAAAATGCTTTCTTAATCAACACTGATAGATAGTCAACTTTTTGGCCTTATTCGGTTGTAGAATTTCATATTCCTCCGTATCTGTGCCAGATTGTCTCCTTAAATTCAGCTCTAGTTCAAGCACTTTTCAAAAGGTTTGACCCTTTGAATTTACAGTTTTCTTCTGAAGCGTGGTGCAGGTGCAGTGATGGGACTGAAAACTCAGACCAAGCTATTTCCTGGATATTAGAGATGAAATGTATAACCTTTAGAATTGGTCACACATGCTATCATCTTGAGGTCAAACAGTGGGATCATAGGAGTAGGAAAGACCTGGGAATAATTCAGTTCAAACCCTATGAATTGTAGATAACTGCCCAGCACAGGACATCTACTTTATATGACCTCATATATCACAGACAACATAACACTTTCTAGCATACTGTTACAAATGGAAGATTTACAGCAAAAGATCAAAGCTCACAACTATACTGTAGAAAAGAAAGCAGAATCACTATCTATGTTCAAGGTTCGTAGAGTCAGAAGAAATCTGAGAGGTAGAATTTTCACCATGGTGAGCTTTTATCCACATGTAACTCTCATGTAGCACTTTGATTACACAAGCTCATCAGCTTATACTTATCTTAAAGTAGCTTGTTATTTAGACCCTGCACACAGAAAGTGCTTCCTCTGGATAGGGAAGGAAATCCCCTTCATAGGAAACATAGCTTAATGCCTCCCAGATGTGTAAGAAAAGTGAAAAATGATAGCTCATTTGATGCAGGGCTTATGACTTAGTGAGCTTATTAGTTGTCTGAATGAAGAGTTGTCTGCCTTGCATTTTTTCAGTTTCATTTAATGTACAGACAAAAGTAAATAAATAAATAAATAAAATGTATTATGCTGCTTGTTATGATTTAATCTGGCAGACAGCTCAACACTGGAAGGAAGGAAGGAAGGAAGGAAGGAAGGAAGGAAGGAAGGAAGGAAGGAAGGAAGGAAGGAAGGAAGGAAGGAAGGAAAGCCAAAAGCAGGACACTGTTCATGCCAAATAGGAAAAGGGAAGAGGGATTTAATAATCTTTTTAATGTCTATCAAACTATACATTATTTTAAAGAATTCAAATTTCTCTGGCTACCTTTACTAATCTACCTGATATTTAGCGCCAGTTGATTTGTTTATGGGAGAGGCTATTAAAGCAAAAAGAGAGCTAATTTTCTGTCAGCATAACAAAATCTGGATTGTCGATAGCAATCATTAGAAGGATCTATAATTAAAAATTGATCTGAAAAGGATTATTATTGTTAGTATTTTTATAGGAGATAATGATTAGACTAGTTTGAAGACAGATGAGAAAGAAATATGGCATGAAGTATGCCATATTGATTTAGGAAACCATTAAAGAATACAGAAGCAATTTGAGGGGTGGAATATTTCTCAAACTTTCATGCACTGCATCCCCTTAACTGGAAATATGATTGCCACCAGCTGATCACCAAGGAAATACCACTTCACTCACTTGGTGTTTAAATAACAAAACTACAAGATTAGAATGGTTTGTTGAATCAGAAGGACAATCATAGATAGAATAGTTTGGGTTGGAAGGGACCTTAAAGATCATCTAATTCCATCCTCCCCTGCCATGGGCAGGGACACCTTCCACTAGACCAGGTTGATCAAACTCCCACCCAACCTGGCCTTAAACACCTCCATGGAGGGGGCATCCACAACTTCTTTGGCCAACCTGTTCCAGTGCCTCACCATCCTCAGAGTAAAGAACAGTAAAGAATTTCTTCCTTATATCTAATCTATCCTCTTTTAGTTTAAAGCCATTACCTCTTTTCCTATCATTACACTCCTTGACAAAGAGTCTCTCTCCTTTTTTCCTGTAGGCCGCTTTAGATACTGGAAGGTCTCTAAAAGTTCTCTCTGGAGCATTGTCTTCACCAGGCTGAACAACCCCAACTCCCTCAGCCTGTCTTCGCAGGATAGGTGCTCCAGCCCTTTGATCATCTTTGTGTCCCTTCTCTGGGCTCACTCTGATAGGTCCATGTCCTTCTTAAGTTGGGGGCCCCATTCTACTCTATTCCATGTAGAGTACATAAATGTAAATAGTTCAAATCCCTGCACATAGATCTTTCATGGTACAAGGAATTTGTAGACCGAATCTTTAACTTTAGCTCCACCTGCTCCTCCTCAATAATGTTATTGCTTTTTCCCATGTTCAGATTCTTTGTGTGAGTGAATGTCAAGACAGCAATTTAGAACATACTCCTGACATACTCCATACCAACTGTCTCAAGTCAATGTACGTATCATTCTTCTGACACGCTATCAACAAAACACAGATGACATTGTGCAATATTTCACCATACAAAACAGCTGTAGCATTCAGTGGACTTTGAAGTGTACATGGGATAGTTTCTGTATAAGAAATATATACAGAAGGAACAACATTCAAATGTATTGATTGTACCAAGCTAATACAGTTTGAAGTTGCTATAATATGCTTGTATTCCTTCTTTAATGTATAAAATGTCACATAACATCTTCATATAATTTACTAACTGAATGTATTTAACACATTACCCCCAAATCTGACTTTCTTTGAGTGCATATGTACTTTTGACTGACATACAAGAAGAATGTCAGGAACTCAGATCTCAGCATTAATCACTCCAGAATTAATATTAACCAGTCAGTTGATTGCTCCAGTTGTCCATTAAGTACATACACCTATAACAGTATTCAAATATTGATATGGCATTATTTGCACAAGAAGAGTTGGTAGGTTAAAATTTGCCTAAAGCACCTCAGATTTTCCAAAAATCTGCAATTATGGGACCCTCTCCAGACTTCAAGATTTGTATCATAACAAGAAAAATATCTTAAGTTATTTTAAGGATTTCTTACATGTGATGCATAAAATTGGTTCTTGTTAGAATGCAATTATAAATACTTGGAAGAACTGTGAAATTATTTGTGTAAAACTGGACTCATGCATTGGAGCTATTAGATTGTTCATGGCTTTGACGAACATTAGAACCCTCATTAAAATATCCTTGACATAATTACATATTAAAAAATAAATAAATAAAAATAATATAAAAATGCAGTTATCACTCTAATGCTTTCTTATTTAATCTTCATGTATAATTTATTCATCATACATTGCCATTGCTAAATCATTTAAGAATAAATTTTCATTGTGAGAGAAGCATCACTGTAGTTAGATAATGTGTTTCCAAGAAAATATATTACTCTAGAGAGAAGAAAATATTTTTAGCTTTCTTATCTTTATTATTTTGCATGATCTCTTTTTATCTCTTCTGTCATCGTTCATCTTTTAAGCTCTCATTCAAAAAAGCTTGTCAATTGCTAAGTGTAAGCATATATTTAGAGTCAATAAGGCTGTAAAACTATTTTTAGAACACAGTTAATTATTTTGCTAGAGATATTTTCACAAGTGAGGGAATCAGAACCCCTCTCTGTGCTTACTCTCCTTCATGTATAAGTCACTCATTATACCTCTGTTTTATCTCTGTAACAGTATAACTATACTGCAACTGTAATGCACATTGACAGACCTGTACTAACTGTTCTCTAGGTAATGTAATAAACAATAAATACAAAGTCACATGACTAACAAAGCTATAATTTATGCCTATGTTTATGTCTGTGAGCATCGATGGAAATGCTTTTGCCTAATTTCAGACAGTCTAAACTTGACAGCTGCTTTGAATTTTGTTCCCCAAATGTTTAATTTATTAACATTCTACCATCACAGAATCACAGAATGGCTGAGGTTGGAAGGGACCTCTGAAGATCATCTAGTCCAACCCCCATGCTGAGCAGGATCACCTAGAACATGCTGCTCAGGATGGCATCCATGTAGGTTTTGAATATCTCCAGAGAAGGAGACTCCACAGCCTCTCTGGGTGACCTGTTCCAGTGCTCTGTCACCCTCACAGTAATGAAGTGCCCCCTCATATTCAGCCAGAACCTCCTGTGCTTCAGTTTAATCATTCTACTAAAGTGTCTTGGTATGCACTGTGTCACTTTCAGCAACAGCTTCAAAGCAGTCTATGTAGTTTTTTTGTCATGTCTGCCAACACCATCCTGATGTTTCAGATATACTAGAACACTTGAAATCAAGCAGAATTCCTATTTTGAGGCAACTGAACTTCATCTTTAAATCCATCAATAATAAACAGAAAAAGTATTTTATTGCCATAGGAAATTTATTCCATCTATCTTTGCTTTCAAATAGGATGAATTACCTTCTGGGGGTTTTCTCACTTTTCATGAGATAAATAGAGTTTAAGGCCACTACTTCATGTCTGGAGACTTAATTTTAGATCACTGAAGTCAGGTGAAATAATTTCTTCTATGTCTTCTATACTAGTTGAATTAACCATCAATCTCTGCTCTGTAACATGATTAAATATTCTATGAAAAATAATGAAAAGTATATGAAATACAGTACATTAAACCTATACTAAGATATATAAAATATTAATATGAAGAACAGTGTGTATAATATTATAAACTTTGATCTGTATTACAAATTAGAAGGTGATTTTGGACTTCAGCCTGCAATGTCTATGTTTAGTTACTCAGTTCATAGGCTTGTAATATGGCACTTGCTTTAAATCTGTTCCTTAGCCTTCTCAAAATGTGGAAATAAAAGTCTGAGAACTACTTTAGAAAGTGAAAAAAAGATAAACCTATGTAGCTCATACTTGTGTTCTAAAGACTTTATAGGAAATGCTTCATAAGCTAGAGAAAGGGGAATAGAACAGCAGAATGATATGATTACATTTTGCTTAAATTTACAAAATTTTTATTTACTTTGTGATACCTATAATTTAACATTATGTTTTTGCAGTTGTGTTTCATTACTTAGTAGGTGATCATGGCCTACAAGTCTAGGTGAATACATGGTATTTGAACTATATCTGAAAGATACCTGATGGTGATCAAGAGCAGGAAAAAGAAATAAGTGAGGTGTTGGTACTTTACAACAGAATGCTAAAGTTTCTAATTTTAAAGTTTTATTAATATTCCTTTAGAACTCTACAGTTTCATGACTTTCAAATTGTTCATTTCTTACCAAATGTTCTAAAAAAGAAACACATCAGAAAATTTGTTGCAGGTAATATTTAGTAAGATAAACTTAATCTAGTATTTCTACACTGTAGTGCAGTTTTGGGCACCATGGTACAAAAAGGATGTGAAACTATTGAAGACTGTCCAGCGAACGGCTACAAAAATGGTGAAGGGCCTAGAGGGGAAGACATATGAGGAGCGGCTGAGGTCACTTGGTCTGTTCAGCCTGGAAAAGAGGAGGCTGAGGGGAGACCTCATCGCAGTCTACAGCTTCCTTATGAGGGGGAGTGGAGGGACAGGTGCCAATCTCTTCTCTCTGGCGACCAGCAATAGGACCTGAGAGAATGGGGTTAAGCTGAGACAGGGGAGGTTCAGGTTGGATATCAGGAAAAGGTTCTTCACCGAGAGGGTGGTTACGCACTGGAACAGGCTCCCCAGGGATGTAGTCATGGCAGTCACCCAGCCTGTCAGAGTTTAAGAAGCATTTGGACTCAGTCATATGGTCTGAATTTTTGGGTAGACCTATGTGGAGCCAGGAGTTGGACTTAATGATCGTTGTGGGTCCCTTCCAGCTCGGGATATTCTATGATTCTATGATTTATTCCTAATTCTGTTTTAAAAAGTAGTCTCAGGCAGGAAGATGCTCCAAAGGTCTGATTTAGCTGAGTATGTGCTAAACAAAAATTCTGATAGTGGGCCAACTCCTGGGAGCCTTTTAAGCTCTGCTTCTTTCCTAGCCCTGGTAGTTCTGTCTAAGTCCTGTAAAGCTCATGAACTCCTCACTCCATAGTGAAGATAAGAGAAAAAAATGCATTTGCCATTTCTACAACATGCTGTTTAGGGGATATGCTGTTCTGAAATACATTAGGATAATGTAGCAAATGCAAATTACCACTGATTTTACAGCCTCTCAAATCTCACAGATGCCTTGTCCAATTACCCTCAAACTTTCTAGGGGGAAAAAATCATCTTCTTTCAGAACACCACACAAGAGAAATTTCTAATAGAACAGTCTGATGTTAAAATTAGGTAGAAGGATCTAATTGAGCTTATAATGGAAGGTACTTACAACCTTAGCCATAGAAAGGAGCCACAGCTCCAAAATATAGACCATTTCAGAAAATCAGAAAGCTTTAGACAGACTGTTTATTTGCCTGACAGAGTATTCAGAAATGGGGGCAAGAATAGTATCCAAGACAGGTCTGTGTTTATCACTGTGTGGATATTGCCATTTATTGTATGTAGGAAAACAAACAAACAAACAAAAACCACACTTTTGCTGACTAAACATGATCTGCATTTATGGTAAAAAACTATGAAAGCAAGTACTTTAAAGACTGCATTTAATTAAAGCTAGATGAGTTATTCTGTTTCTGTAAATATATAACACATGATTAAAAAAATAATAATAATAAGTAAATGATATTAATCTGTCCCTAGCTTACCTATTAAAACCACTCTTTTTCAGCTTTCAGCTAAGGCACCACAAGGGTTTGCCATCTCCATATTTATGCACACACATTTTTGTAACACATCTGAACATCTTGGACAAAAATTTTGCCCATAAATAGGCAAATAAATAGATTTCCTTCTACACTTTCATGCTTGAAGGGAGACCATCTTTATGCAAGTAATCTGGCCTGCATTCATTTCACTTAACTTGAGGCAGCTAAACTAAGTGGCTAAAATAGGACCTGAGCTGCCATAGGTGTTTCAGATCCCCATTGATTTGGTTAAGAGATGAGGGGAACAACGCTCAGTTAGGTATCTAACACTAGCTGGGATAAATGCAATGGATTTAGTTCTCCCAAATCAGGTAAGATGTGAATAAGAAGAAAGCACAGAGTTGACTCCACTCCTTAATGCAGTGTCAAAGACATCTCTGTCTTGCAAAGGGATTGTTGTTTGGTGCTGGGTTCAGCCAACATGAATTTATTATCCCATTGAATAAATTGTGGGGTATAGGTATGTGTCTCAGAGCATCTCTTTCTCACAAGATCTATAAAGTTCCTGACCAGTGTATACACTGCTCCTTTCTAAACTGAATCTTTAATATAATTTTGGTACAATTTTCTGATTTTGTGTTTGTTTTGTTTTCTCCTCTCCTCCATGTTTTTTTTAGATAGATTCAGCTGAGGAAAGATGCATCCTGTGGAAGTTTAGGAACTTTTGGAATGTATGTAGTGTGTTTTGCTGTTTAAATATCTGTGCAGGGGTGACTGTGATGGACTCTCTTGCAGCTGAACAGATCTAGTGGGTTGAACAGATCTAGTGGATTGATCTAGTGCTGCTTGTGAACAAATGAGTAATATGAGGCTTTCAGTTAGCTATTGACTCAGTTTTATTTATGCACTATTCTGTTCCTGTAATAGATTTTATACTTGGCTTTTATTAATTTTGTGTTGTATGTATCAGTATTTTATTTTTTAAGCTAAAGTCCAGAAATATAGTAAACATGAGTTTTCATTTATATTATATGGATAGAAATTTTGTAGTCTCTTCTGCTGGAAGTATGGCATTTATTTTTGTTATGCTGATTACATTGTACATCTATCCATGTCACAGCACTCTCAGCATTGCTCTGTTCTCAATTTTTTGGTTCTGCTCTTAGGTTTTAGTTTTGCTGACTTCCATCTCTGAACTGACCAGACTAATTTGTCTCTAGATATGGCACTACAGAAAAAAAAAAAAAAAAAAAAAAAAAGATGGTCACAGCGAGCTGATTTTTTTGGAGGAAGATTGAGACACTAATTCAAATCTAGAAGGCAACAATAATGCTTTGAAATAGAACTGTATTAACTAAACAACAGTACACACATTGCTAATGCCTTTTCCATTTAGAATGTAATATAAAAGAGTTAAAATTAAGGCCATTCTGTGCACTGTTCAATAGAGCTTTATGTATTGCTTGCATAGACATATAATAATATGTGTAGAGACATTTTATGGCTTCTTTATTTCTCCCTGGCACTCTCATATATTTTATTTTAGGTACATTCTACACTGTATAGACACCTTTGGCAAGCAGGCACCTTAAAGGCAAGTGGTGCCTTTAAGAACGACAGGCCTTGGCTATGTGAAAACAATATTTTTTTCCTGAGGCTTATAATTTAGGACCACTAAATATTGTTATGAGTTGCAAAATCTAGAATTCTTGACCATTTCTATCATGACTATGGTAATTTTAACGCAAAATAATTATTACTGTATAATCTGTATGATACATAACTATATAATATGTTTACATGTAGTATAGGAAGTATTCACATTCAGGAAGGCAGAGAACTGTGGGTTACCTACAAGCATCCTGTATATGAAAGGACATAAGGATGGACTTTGTCCACATAGACGTGTAGCATGCACCATCCACCTTCTGTCTCCCTCACCAATAAACTTACCTAGAATGATTCGTAGAATAGCTCAAAAGCCTATTCAGATAATGTACCTACAACCTGACACACTTATGTAAGACTGTCAGCAATTTATCTGCCATGGTAATTAGTTTGCTGTATTAGCCAGAAATATGGCTTCTAGTGTCTTCAGCATAGCTCAATGTCTATTTAACTCTTCCACCGTCAGCTATTTTTATGGTCTGATCCCTGAAGTTAACAAAAATACTAGTCTTAAAGACCTGTCTTAAAACAGGTGCCTATTCCTCTCTATCAACCAGACACCTGGTTATAATAACAATAATAATAGAATATTCAAGTTAGTCCCACTCTCACTGGCTTAAAATTTGAGACCTATATGATGATGCAGTGGTTCTTGATATGTTTAAAAACATACACAAAAAGACAAAATATTCTTAATAGCAAATGAGATATGATAATACTTTTTTCTTCTTCAGCTGTTTTTTAACAATCTTATAACTTACTTCTAAACATTTTTTTTGTTACCACTGCTAAAACATGTGGTGTATATCTAGTTCCAGACAAAGATGGTAACTAAGCAGCACCTGTGAACCACCATACTACAAACTGCAGACCTACCAGCAATACAACTGGAAGGAACCCATCCAGGAATTTGAACTCTGAATACATACTGTGTGTGTGTAGTCTGCCACCTGTTCTCTGTGTGAGCATATATTTATACACACACACATATCAGTCCAAGAACATATGGACTTAGGGTGTAGGTAAATTATCTGAATAGGCTTTTGAGCTATTCTCTGAGTTGAAGCTCTAATAATATTTCTAACTTTAATAATGAGGACAAATTCAATCTCAGAAATTTTATTGACATTAGAAAAAAAAAAAAGAGGAAGTGTTTCTGATTCTTCCTTCTACTCAACTTATTTCACTGAATAAGCTTTGCAATATCCTAAAGACGACTGTTCAGGTTCCAAAATTTAGAACTCTGTTAGCACTGCAATTCTTTAATGATTTATACTCTATGCATTCAGTCCCAGACAGGAGAAAGAAAACAGCTTTTAGAAAGTCTTGGATGTGTTACCACAATAATTGTATCAGCAAGGACTTTGGAGCACAGACAAAATACATGAAACAGAGGAACATTCACTATTCACTTAAGAAACAAAGGAAAAGATCAATGTTTGCTCAATGAGGAAGGTCAAAATAGGCAGAACGTAGAGGGAATTCACTGTCAGGACTAGGTTGCAGAAAATGGAAATTGGTTTTTAAATGTGCTAGTTGGTATCTCTGAAAAATCTAGATTATTTTTCAGATTCATTTTATAGAATGCTTGTAGTTAATAAACAGATGGCTACAGCTAGAGAGTACACATCAAGGGATGAAAGAGTGGAGATTTGACCTTGTGTTCTGAGGCAGGAATGGGAGGAAAAAGAAAGAAAGAAGGAAAAATAAAGGAAAGAGAGAGAGAGGGAGGGAGAGAGAGAAAGAAAGAGAGAGAGAAAGAAAGAAGCAGTATACATTCATGCGAAGTACCTAGATGTAAACCTGCAAAGTCAACTTCATTTACTGGACTTTGGAGAAGCAGAAGGTAGTCCAAAGTAGTTACCTGGTAACTAAATGCAGAACTTAATATCAAACAAACAAACAAAAATCTGAGATTTAATGTAATTTTTACTGGTTTTTAGCATACAGTTCTTCACTTTATCAGTACAGCAAGCTGGCTTGTTACATTTCACAGCTGTGCTGAGATTGACAATAATACTGCAGCAAAATGAATGTAGGTTTATATTTGGGAAAGCAGATACTTACATCTCTATAATTAGGCTTCAATAAGGAAAGTAGTTAGTGGTATCTGTTTTCAACAGTACTGTGCCAGGGGTCATGCCTTTCTGAACCAAAAGGGTCAGAAGCAATCACTTCTATTACTTTAAAAATGCTAATTAAAAAGTCTGTCAGCATCTTGCAGTACTGTTTCAGTAATTCTGTCATATTATGAAGACTGTATTCATTAACAGAATATGAAAAAAAATACGAATATAAATAATAGCAAGAAAGACTGGCTAAAATCATCCTTATATAATAATACTGTATATTATATTAGTAAAAAGTAATTTATTTTGTAAGATATCTTTCTTCTATATTCTAACAACACAGAGGAACTTTTGTGGTCCACTCACTGTTTCAGAAAGTTTTGTGTTTCTGTCTGATGATGACATGGAAACATGGCAGTCTAAAAGGTAAAAATGGTAACACTTGGTCATATACAGAAAGGAACAGGATCTTTTTCTCTTAAACAGGATTAGTTTTCCCACTTAGCAAACCTTTTCCTGGGGAAATTCAGGGAAAATCAGATATGTACCATAACCAAGTAAAAATTTACATAATTAAAGCTTCAGTGTTTGACATCTTTCTAAAGGCACACTGGGAAAAAAAAAAAAAAAAGTAGTGCTGCTTTAGGTATTGATGAGGAAAAAAAAGAAAGAAAAAAGCTGATTAGCTGATTTAGGCTATTAAACTCAGAGTGCTCACCATCTGGAAGAGCTGTATACTATATAACATCTGTTGACTTAACTCTCCAGAACATCACTAAAATACTTACAATTAAGAAAAGCAGTGACTATGTACAAACATAGTTGACCATTACTGGAAGAAACACCCTATAACAGATGTAATTTTGATATCATGTAGTTCAACAATGCTTCATGTAATATTAATTGTCCTTTGCAACATATTCTAATTTTAAAATTCATTACTGAATTATTCAGCAGTCTATAAAACAAATGCATGGCTCTGCAGCACCCAAGTTGCTGTATCCATTATAAAATTATATTTTTATAATCTGTAGGTAATTTGTCCTTTAAATCTCATACAGAATCAACAGATGTTTCCAGGTGCTATGACTCACCCTCAGTTTCCTCACTCCCCTGAAAGGTTTCACTTGTGTTCCCTTATTATCTGTTTCAACATTAAATGCCAAGCTTTTATGGTTAGTTTAATTGGTACTATTGCTCAGAGCTTGATAGGCATGTATTTTAGGAAAACAGAACACAGAAAAAAATGTTTTATTTTTCTTGTAATTACTGCTTGCATTTACAAAGTTAGGAATAACTTATTTGTCCAAGCATACTTGGTGTCTCAGTCACAAAAGGTACAAAGTTTATACTAATGGAAGACTAATTTGGTTTCCTCCTATAGGTGACAATACAAACTTGAATGCTTTTTATACCTTCATCTCCCATGAATGTTACAGAAAATGTTTCTGGAGGAAATTATATGACCTGGATTAAAAGTCTGTGTGACAGCTTTGCTAGTGTTATGGAAGAAAAGCTGATTCGATTCTATTCTATTCTATTCTATTCTATTCTATTCTATTCTATTCTATTCTATTCTATTCTATTCTATTTTATTCTATTCTATTCTATTCTATTCTATTCTATTCTATTCTATTCTATTCTATTCTATTCTATTCTATTCTATTCTATTCTATTCTATTCTATTCTATTCTTCCCCTTGAGTTAAAACACTTTTATATACCCATGTAAAACTTTCCACTGATATTTTCTAGAATAGAAGCAAGATATCTGCAGCATGGTAGCTATCTAGCTAGAGCAAATTGTGATATACAGCATCTGTGTACCAAGTATGCCACAGCAAATTTTTGACCCACTTGGCAGTCTGCCCTTAGAATAGATATATGCTTAATGCAGGATACATCCTGGATAATGTCAGAGAATCATCATTATGCCTAAATCTGAATAAATCATCCTATCTCCCCTCAGAGTCATTAGAAAGAAATGGGAACCCCCAGGAGTATTTCCTTGATTGTTTGTTTTGTTTTGCTTATGTTTTTTTTTTTTTTTTTTTTCTGATTTATCTTATGTGACTGTCATTGGGTAGGATGATTTCACTTCTGGAACTGTTTGCAAATGAACTGAGGATGACTGACACAGATGTAGATTGAAGATGTCCAAGCTAGCGCAAGTATATTCTAATCCTGTTGCAACCTCCTTTCCACACCCCAAAATCAGAATTTTTCAAATATTTAAACTTTTTCCACTAAGTTTATATAGAGCTTGGCATACTTCTGTAATTAAGTCTTTAACTTATAAATGTTTTGGGAAATGTTGCCTTTCTTTTTTAAATCATTATTCTTATGGGAATCCTGTGAACTCTGAGAGTGGCATGGCATCAGTAATAACAATGTCAAAGATATCGAAAACAGGAAGTAGAATGAAATAGAGTTTTTATTTTATTTTATTTTATTTTATTTTATTTTATTTTATTTTATTTTATTTTATTTTATTTTTGTCTCTTAGTATATTAGGAGTGAGACAGATTCCTCTAGAAAAGCTAACTTCTCCAAAATGTTACAGGGTGAGAAAAATATAAAATAATAGCTGCATAATCTGCCTCTCATTTCTTTTTCTTGAATAGGCAATATAGGGAAAAATGCTCATCTAGGGAGTTAACTAGGAGTAATCTCAAATGGCAGGAAGAAGGGCACTTCATAGTCACATAATCAACTGAAACAGCATTTAGAAAGAACAGACAGCTGGCCCAGTCCAAACATCAGCAGCCAAGTGGGAGAGTTTGTCATTCTGTAAATGGCAAAATAGCAAACACCTGACCTGGAGATAATAGGTTAATTGCTTTAATATTACATTTTGCAGTGATGTTTGTTTTAATGTTGTGATGGATGAAAAGAGGTCATTTTTTTTCTAAATACATGCCTTCCAGAACTGCAAACGTCTGCCCAGTGGCCTGATGAAAAACATATTTTGGGTGATGAAATGAGTTGCATGCAAATGACAAGCAGGCTTGATGTGCCCTGAAAACATTCAGCTTGTAGTGACCTGTGATCATAAATTACTGGCATGCTGCATCAGATTTTAGACTTGTAATTTCATCAAGATCAACAAGATGCAATCTTGAAAACTGTTTGCATGATGTGAGGATGAATTGATGCCCTTGTCCTTCCAGACTGTTGGATCTGATGCTCAGGAGTCGGACTACTTTGTGTCTCTAAGTAGCAGCATAGGGCCATTGTAAATAATTAAGTAGAAATTTGTTACCCTTTTGTCAAATGTATTTCTGATGTTTCTCTTCCTCAGCCTCCATTAAGAAATCCCTTGATTAAATTTTAAAGTCTTAAACAATTTGAAAGGCTGAGAGCACAGGACACAAACTACAGTCTGAATGTTTTGTGCAGGAAAGTCATATTCTCTTTGGGAGCAAAGAAAATAATGTCACGTATTTAATGCGCAATCCCATGATTCTCTTTCAAGACATGATGTTATAGATTTGATTACCACCTCAGTGGCTGGAACTTGTAGGTCATTTGTTTTCTCAACTATTTGCTTTTAGAGATTTAGAATTTCTCTAAAACATACGAATGTTTCTGTAAAATGTATAGCTGAAAATTTAATCCCATTCGGTTACATCAAGGGGGTACATATAGAATAGTTCATACAAATGTGGAATCTTCAGAATAAAACATTGTCATTCATAATGTAAAAACCACAATTCCACCAATAAACATATTCTGAGTTTTCTGAAATGTATAAAATAGCATAAGAAAGAGACATGATATTTTACATATAAATGGAAGCTGAAAAATGAATTATGCTTACCTTGATTTTTACTTGTGGGCACATAATTTCTGACCATTCTTTTTATTATGTGCCCCTTTAAAAATATATACAGTTATAAAACTCATTATTATGTATGTCTTGAAGCAGACATACAATATTTATAGTGGCAAAAGTCATTTACTGTGCATTGAACAAAGAACAAAATCCACACACTAGGAAGAAAAAAAAAACATTGTTAGGGAGGTGCATATATTCCCCTAGTAGAGAGCTTAATTCTAGAGCAGAGGACATATCATTAATGTTGACCTATTAATACTAGCAAAAGTATTGCTGTGCAGGCCTGACTGCTCTCACACAAATAGATCATTAAGTGTTTTATTTTTTACTCTTATTTCCCTAACATTTGTACACTCAATTACAAACAGCCTCCATCCCTTAATGCTATATATCATTTTTCACCTTGCTGCAATGTAGCAGTAAAAAATAAAAATGTCCTAGTAGAGTACAACATTTAAAAAAACACTCCCATGCATGAGTGACAGCTCCTCACTCATCACACCACATTTACACTCCCTAACTAGAATACTGTGAAAAATGACAACTCCGTGTAACAGTTTTATTGACTCCCCCAGAAATATCCGGACACGTATTTAGAAGATTATAGTCATTAATGTATATTGCAGACACTGTACTCCTTAGACTTTGTTTGAAATATAGATCCACTAATTATTTGCTTTGAAAATGATGACTCCTCCAGTTTTCACATCAGACAAATCTAATTACATTTTACTAATTATATGCTCCCATTTCAAAATTTTACAGTGTCAGGTTAGATGGTTCTCCCAGTTAAACTTTGTAAAACAACCTCTGGAAAGCAAATCTTTTCTGCCTTTCCTGTGCCAACATTTCACTATCTCCTGAGCTTGTTCCATGCAGTCCCTCCAGCTGAGAAATGTGCATATATATATATATATTTTTTTTTTTCCCAAAACAAAGTTATGTAGGTTTCTAAGAAAATCTCAAGAAAACCTACATATTTACCACTAGGTATGTCTATATTTTCTGACTGAATGGGCTGACTCCACAGACAGCATTTTCAATGTCTGTCAGGGAGCAAGTAAGACTCAAATACTGAACTTCAAAAAACATGTTCAGCAACTCTTAGTGGCTGCAGGCTGTATAATGAGTACCACAGAGAACATTATAAACTGCAACCTGAGGAAACCTACAGGCACTACAGACTACATTACAGTGTCCAATGCATGGCAGACATAATAGCAGAGTAACAGAAAAACATCTTGTCAGAGTAGTCATCCAATAGCAGATTCTTCTTTTTCTCTTCTCTTCTCTTCTCTTCTCTTCTCTTCTCTTCTCTTCTCTTCTCTTCTCTTCTCTTCTCTTCTCTTCTCTTCTCTTCTCTTCTCTTCTCTTCTCTTCTCTTCTCTTCTCTTCTCTTCTCTTCTCTTCTCTTCTCTTCTCTTCCCTTCCCTTCCCTTCCCTTCTCTCTTCCTTCCCTTCCCTTCCCTTCCCTTCCCTTCCCTTCCCTTCCCTTCCCTTCCCTTCCCTTCCCTTCCCTTCCCTTCCCTTCCCTTCCCTTCCCTTCCCTTCCCTTCCCTTCCCTTCCCTTCCCTTCCCTTCCCTTCCCTTCCCTTCCCTTCCCTTCCCTTCCCTTCCCTTCCCTTCCCTTCCCTTCCCTTCCCTTCCCTTCCCTTCCCTTCCCTTCCCTTCCCTTCCCTTCCCTTCCCTTCCCTTCCCTTCCCTTCCCTTCCCTTCCCTTCCCTTCCCTTCCCTTCCCTTCCCTTCCCTTCCCTTCCCTTCCCTTCCCTTCCCTTCCCTTCCCTTCCCTTCCCTTCCCTTCCCTTCCCTTCCCTTCCCTTCCCTTCCCTTCCCTTCCCTTCTCTTTTCTTGTTCTTCCACTGCAAAATCTGCAAATCATCCGAGTTTCAATTGCCAAAATATATTTCAAAAAATCATTTTAATCAATGTTATGGCATCTGAGGTCCACATTCTATGCCGGACTGCTGATCTTAATTTGGTGAGCTTAGTCGAAGGCAGAGATTATTTTCAACAGAGGAGAAGAAGTGGGCCTGTATTATGTAATATTTCACTAGCTAGCAGCTACAGTAAAAACAAAAAAACAACAAAAAAACAATGGAGAGATGTCTCTTGGACAGGTGATGATATAAAAAAAAAAAGATTTTTTTTGAGCATTTGGGATGCTCTTTGTTTAGAACTTTTAACTCACTTAACAGTAATTTATATTGTAATGTTGAATGTACAAATAAACATTTCCCAGAAGAAATTTTAAAATAATCTTTTTGCTTCACCTTTGTAAAATTTTAATGTACCGATCTTCAAGCTGCTTTGCAATTTAAGCATCAGAATAGTCTATAAAGTATTCACAAAAATTATAAGCAGATACTGTAACCCTAGTACAGCTCTGTAAATAATAAGACTAAGTTTGCCTGTTTGTGGCCACAGAAGATCTATACTACCGTCACATAACTGGGGTGTGACTGAGCCAAATTACAGATCAAGTAATTGCATTCTGTACTCTGAAGTTCATCTGCTAATTTTAAGTGAATAAAGTATTAGTCTTCCTTTTCTTTCCAGACAGCTGTTTTGCTGAGTGCTTTGAAGTATGTTCCAGGATCCATTTCAGATGTGTCTGCAGCTTGCTTGTTTTGATTTGTTTACATAAGTGTTGTTCTATCATGGCTAATTGTTTCTTATTTAATATTGCTCCTGACTTTGTTCAAGCCATTTCACTTATTTACCTACTTATAAAGGAAAGCCCTTAATATTTGCCATTTATTAGCACACACAATAGTTTTATGAGTTCTGTGTGAACTATTCAAGGATGAGAAACACAGAATCACAGAACTGCTGAGGTTGGAAGGGACTTTAGTAGGTCATCTGCTCTAACCCACCTGCTCAAACAAGGACACCTAGACAATGTTGCTCAGGGCTGTGTACATACAGCTTTTGAAAATCTCCAAAGAGATTTTCAAACTCTACAGCCTCGCTGGTAAACCTGTTCCAGTGCTCAGTCACCCACACAGTAAAGAAGTGTTTCCTGGTGTTCAGATGGAACCTCCTGTGTTTCATTTTGTGCCCATTGCCTCTTGTCCTTGCACTGGTTACCACTGAAAAGAGCCTGTTTCTGTCTACATTGCATCCTGTCTTCATTGCAATCCTTCAAGTATTTATATACACTGCTGAGATCCCACCCCACCTTCTCTACTCTAGGCTGACGAGTCCCAGCCTCTCTTTATAGGAAAGCTGCTCCAATCCCTTAGTCATCTTTGTGGCCCTTCTTTGGACTATCTCCAGTATGTCCATGTCTCTCTTGTACTGGGGGCCCCAGAACTGGACACAATATTCCAGATGTGGCTTTACCAGTGATGGGGAGTGGAAGGATCACCTCTCTTGACCTGCTGGCAACACAAATACAGCCAAGAATACCATTAGCCTTCTTAGCAGCAAGGGCACATTGCTGGCTCATGTTCAACTCTGTGTCCACCAAGACTCCTAGGTCCTTTTCTGCCAAGATGCCTTGGCAGCTTCTCTCATTTGCATATCAAAATGAGACATAAAAGCAACTTGGAAGGAACTGCAAAGCAGTAACAAGAAGCTACATGCCAAAACTCATATATAAGACTAGGATAGACTGGTCTATTGTATATATCCATGTCAGTCTTGAACACACAGAGGAAAAGCCACGATATATACAAACACCTGAGAATTCAGATCATTGTATCTGCAACAGCTTATTACTGAAATTCTTTCTGCATGAAATTTTCTTCTCTGAGTTTTTAGTCCTTCTAGTTTCCTGTGAATTTTCCTCATATATTTTTTTTAACTTGCATTTCTAACTCAATTCTCAATTGAGAACTGTGTCGTCTCATTGGGAAATAACTTTCCCTTTCTACATATTGTTTGGAAATGTTGTTCTTTTGACAAATATAAAGGCAACATTAGGCTGTATATTTTATTTTTAAACCAAAACAACATATGCAGCTGACTCTAATTTTCTATCATTAAAGAAGAATCAAGTAAGTGGAACAAAGAACTCTGTATAGAAATAACAAAATTTCACTTTCACCTAGGCATGTAGTCATATGGACCAGCTGGTATAAATTGACATTGTCTTTAATAGAGCTATACTAGGTGACACCAGCTGAGCATCTGGCAACTATTTAGAGGATAAAATATAAAATCCGTTTGTTGTTTTGATATATGTCTGTGCTTTCAATTAAGGGAGGGTTATTTTAGTTGGAATATCAACCTGCAAATTATTAGTTAACAGATTAAAACTAATCTGAAAAGCAATGGTGATTACATACATATTTTGATTTTAATAAGTCTATGTTTTTACAGAACTGTGAGTAATTATACGCTTGACTGGGTGAAATGGGATGAAATAAATCAATAATTTATTGTGATAATTTACTCATCGATTGAGTGTGCAAGTCATCAGTACTCCTACGCACTGTGCCAAACAGTGAGATGAACTGAGCTCATTAAAAATTGTTATATACAACTTTTACTCTTACAATAGCTTGGCCACATGGCTGACTATAATTGAGATTCTTATAGCCCTTCATTTAGCTCAGCCTTAGTAACAGATTGTCATTTTTGCTATGAAGTCAGAGAACTATTATCCATCCATTTTCTCAGAGATGCACTTCACTGTCCCATTCTCACACTTACTGTAGTCTTTCAAACTCTCTTCTTTTTCTTTGTTAGATTTTAAAGTATTTTAATTGACAAAAAGAGTAACCTACATTCTTTTAATTGACAAGAAAGATGATGAGGGTCTAGGTTTACGTCGCTGTCAGTGTATAATTCCTTTTTTTTTTTTTTTTTTTGAATACCCTGTTGTGTTTTACACTTCATTTTGAAGGTAACATTAAGTGCAGCCTAGAGCATTCATTTTAAAGCAGGAGGTTGACACTTAGTGAAGAGACTATAGCTGGGAAGCTTTGATAGAGCAATCAAGGGCCATCAACACTTAATGGCCCTACACCAGTGGATCAATGGGCTTGCTAGCAGCAGGGCCATTGACTTTGAACAACTCTCTGCCCAGAATCTGAAAGGGTGCATGTTCATGTCAGAGCTGGAAAATATGCAGCATAAGCGCAGAGAGCTGAAAGGAGTTACAGGCTGTTTAAAGGGGAAAGTTCTCTGTGCAAACGGGGAAGTTTCTTCTCAGTAGCCAGGTAAGCAGTTTAATAAGGCCAGTCTTTTTTTTTTCTTTCTTTCTTTTTTTTTTTTTTTTTCCCTTGAAAACACAACCTAAGTCTTGAATCCATGCTGCAGCTAAAGGAACAGGGATGCTTAGTTCTTGGATAGATTTGTGCTTTATTTTTAAAAAAATAAAACTGTCAGTTTAAGAAATTGCATAGCTAAATCAGTGTTGTTTTCCTTTCTTGTGCATTGTCCCTGAATGTTGCCATCATGAAATTGAACTGCACTGAAATTAAGACAAATTTTTGTAGGCAGCTGGGTCTCCAGGAGGCTGATACACCGATTTTACAGTGTTGGCAGCAGCACCATATGGCATTCCATTACATAAAGAGGCTCTAACTTGATTTTATTCTAAAGAAGTTTGTCTTAGAAAGTTTTCTGGAAGCTATGATCAGCCATTAACTGGTATTAGGGACTTGGAAATGTATGATATCCAGTGATTCAATACAAACCTGACACACTGCAAGTAAATAGCCTTGGACAAATCTGTCTATCAATACAAGGATTCTGGTTTTATTTTTGTTTGTTTGCTTTTGTTTTTGTCTTATTTACCTGAAAAATATTATGTATAAAGGGTTGTGCAGAGGTGCATGAATTTTCTTCTGGCTAGCAAAATATAGTGATGTCTCAGTTGCTTAGGTAAGAAATACGTATTAAATGGATTTGAGGGTGAAATTCACTACTTTGTGCAAAATGGCTGAGAAATTGGATTTATGCAGGGAGGTAATGGGTAAAAGGTACACTAGATTCACATACAGAGCAACGTGCTTAAGAAAAAAAGGTGGATAATGGAATGTGGTCGTTAGAATGGGAATATTTCAGGGGGTAGATATATTTTCAACAGTGATATTCAAAAGATATATCACAGAGAAGTGGAGACATTGACATTTTGTTTGTTTTTTTTTTAAAAAAAAAAAAAAGCTTGTATATAATAAAGACAAACTCTACAGCCTGTGGGCACTGGTATCACATCAACAAATCACAAGCTTTTTATTTAATCGTGTGTGATTTAGGGAACAGCATTTATAACACAGACTGCTCCATCACATCAAATCAATTGAAATTAACAGACCAATGTTTCAGCTGTAAACTGTTGCTAACAAAGGACAAGATGATAGAAGTTACTAAGCACCTTTTATAAGCTTTAAATAACTTTTATTTCTATTTACTACAGTGAGAACAGAGGGACATGTTTCACATCTTTCACAAAAACATGGGGTCCTTCTAGGATTTTTTCAGGTCACATGTAATTTCTCCCACTACTGAGTCCAGATTTGCCACAATTGTAAACAAATGTTTAGCAGGCTCTTACGTGCCAGTCTGAATAGATGATGTTAGACATATGATGAAATCAAGCATGTTCTCAAATGGATGGTGATTTTTTTTTTTGTAATATAAGTATTTATGAAAAAAAAAATTAAAAGAAAACTTATTTTTTCGTTAAAATTGAGACAAAAATAGCTCAGAAGAAGCAGTTATTAATTCATTTTATAATATTTAATTCTCTAATGTTACCTGAATAATTAAACAATAACAACAAGAAGAAAATAGCCAAATGATGAGTTAATCTCTTTTTCCTCGTTTTTTTTTTTTTTTTTCTCCCTCCAGTGAAAATCCAGAGGGACAAGCAGTTTGTTGGGTCAGCTTTAACAAATGGATGTGCAGTTCCTGTTACCAGGGCTACAAATTATGGCCATCTTTTCTCAAAATCATAGAAACAAGACTACAACAAACATAAATTACCTATAATTTTCTTATTCCAATAATACAAATTCATATTTCCATTGCTGGGGATGGGGAAAGGAAAGTATGATTCATATTGCATTGAAAACCTAATAAGGTCTAAGATTACCTCTACTTTGAATGAAAGGTACCTGTTACTGTAAATGTGGAAAGTTAGATTAGAAGATGTATTTAAGGTCTTTGCACCTATTTGGCAGGAAATGTGTCACTCTTCATAATTTTACAGTCTTTGCAAATTTCCTAGTTCGTTATTAGTGCATTAAAAACAATCTATTTTTCAATCAAGTCTAAGCATTGTGGGTCTCAGAAAAAAAAAAAAGTGTGAGCAAAATCTAAATAATTCTTCTACAGCTCTACACTGACTTCCTGGCAGTGAGCTAAAAATTACTTTAAACATGAACCAAATTAAGTTCTCCTCCTTTGAAGGCCTGTATTCATTCCATGGTGCTCCAAGAGCCAGACCTTTCTGTCCTGTTGTACCTTAGAATCATAGAATCATCTAGGTTGTAAAAGACCTTCAGGATCATCAAGGCCAACGATCAACCAGACCTCAGTCCCATCACTAAACCATGTCCTGCAGTGCCATGTCTATATGTCTCTTAAATACCTCCAGGGATGGGGACTCTACTACTTTGAAGAAGAGGTAAACAATGTATAAAAGGTACTTTCTGCAGCAATTACACAACTGTGATGCAACTTAGTGCCAATACTAAAAGAAACTGGGAATCTATCTGGAAAATAGAAATCCGCATTCTTCAGAGCTTCACTCTGGTCACTAAAAGTTATTCACTGCCATGCTGCATCCCTCTGTGCTTCAAAGCATGAGTCATTGGCTATTTCCCCTTATAATGAGTCAATGAAGGTCTATAGAATTTGTACATTTTTCTTTTTAAATAGCTTGAATACAGAAGATGTACTGAGGCTAGGATTCATCTGATGCGATAGTGTTTATCTTTACAATCTAGACATCTACATCTGGAAGTGCTGGTGGACTATAGGATGAGAAAATTTACAGTTTGAATCCTTAGGCAGAAATCATATCACCTGTAGTCATATGAATCACCACCTGTAGTCATCTGAATCACAGCCAACATTTTTCTTTTTCTTTCTGTTGACTGTGAGGGGAGTCTGGAGTGACCAACTGAAAGCAAGTATTTAAGTTGTAAGTGATGGATGGAATCAATTAGGAAGACATCACAGTATGTAGCTGATACTCAATCAGTGGAAATATCCTGGTCTTTCATCAGGCCCAGAATTAAAACACTACCTTTCATTATCCTGTATAATAATTTTCAGAATCAGTCTGGCTCAAGTATTTTAAATGGTACAGGGTTTATTTTAAATGCAGTATATGAATATAAAATATTTCGTAAAGGTATATCACTAACAACAAAGGAGCAAAACCAATAAGTTCAGAGTAGATTATACATAAAAGTAAATTTTTATACACTAAGTAAAAGTATTTGCTGGTATATACATTAATAAATACTAAAAATAATAAATAATAAAATAATAAGATAGAAATCAAATTATTTGAAATACACAGTTTTGATGTCTCAGAGTGAATGTTTTTTAACTCTTATTTTTCACTGGTAATTTCAATGTTTTATATTTCTATTTAAGTTTAGAATTGTCTCTTTAATCTTCAGTGAAATACTAGAATATGCCAAGAATCAATCAATCAAATAAATGAACCAACTTTTAAATGTCCTAAATAGCACTTTTCTATTAGTATTCTACTGTTTCTTTATCAAACAGATCAAATTACTTATTTAAAATGAATTTGAATAAAATTATTTTTACTCTGTTAAAATAAATAACAACATTAATCAAATAATAAATGTGAAAAATTGTGATTTATTTTTGAGAATGAAACTGTTTAGGGCACTAAGCACTGAACAGTATTGAGTATACTAAACAAGAAGAGATGTATTTCAGTGGTCATTAATTTTTTTGTGTGTGTTATGGTGCTTAATATGATATTATGAATAGTATATCCCTTCCACATGCTCACAGCAAGCAAGACTAAGAAAGTATTTGCAACTGCATGTCCTCAGCCTGTTTTGAAATTTATTAAATGTATATTAATACATGCAAAAATGTCCTAACTACTTTTCCAGTAAGACAGGGTGTATAGGAATAGTAAATACAGCAATTTCATTCCACAAATAAGTTCCCACAATTTTTTCTTTGCCAAACAATGTCTTTTAATTAAAGGATTTTCCATGATAAGTAAATTAAAAATAAAAGGTGTCATGAGATCAATCCTTTCAGCTCCTGAATGCTGATGAAAAGAAATGCAATAAGCTAAAGTGTAAGAACCCTGTTTTGCAAGGTTCACTATAATCAATGAAAAGCTTTCTCATTGATTTCCATACAGCCCAGATTTTTCCTGACACCATTTGCTGAGTACCTGTGCTAATAGGCTTTTACATAGCAGGGGGGATGTGTACTGTCATCAAGAGAATAAGCAAATCTGCAATTGTGTCACCAAAGAGAGCATAGGTGAGTGGCAAGTAGCCTGGAGTACAGTTAAAGCAGCACAAGGCCCAGACACAGACGCTTTATGTGTGTTTATGAATGCAATAAGATGCAATGAAGTCATGTTTAGATTTTCATTTTCTCCCACTGACAACCACCATTTAACAATGCTTGCTGTATATGTTTAATCCTGTGGGCAGGAGCAGTCATGAGGTATTGCTGCACTGTGACAAGTGTGTTGACAATCTATCAAACAGCTTCTCAATGCTGCATACCTTGCATTGGTTACAGCTTTACAGGAGACAGTCAGTGTCTCTGTTTGTGTACATTTTTTTTGTATCATGTACTATAAAGCATCATCTTGAACAGCCTTGCTCATGGCTTTGTTATTCCCTCATAACCCTGAGGTGTACAAGGTAGAACCCTTTAAATTCTTTTGTTTTCCTAGTTTGCAGCACTCACCTGAATGACTTGCGGAAAACGGACTCCACAATCAGTAAGATTGTAAAGTACGTATGTTTATTCAGCGCTGGGCAGCACGGGGGGTAGTCCCGCCAAAGTCGTGCGCACCTGACGCAGCAACTTGCCTTGGTTATATGCAGTAAAGAGTTACATATGCATGAAGTTTCACAATACACCTATACATATTCATAACCTGTCCCCGCTTCGTATTAAAATTAGTTCCAAGGAGTCATTTCCATAAACTCCTCCCATCTGCGCTTGCGCAGTGTATTCTGGTGGTGGTCGTCGGGGGTCGTGGGCATGAAGATTGATGACTCTTCTTCATCACCGCTAGTTGACCTCTTGTCTCTGCGCAGACTCAGTTGCTTCTTGGATCTTGTCCATCCACAGGACCAGTTTCTACCAGTTTCTTAAGATAGGCTCACACCCTTATTAAGAGACTGACCTTGGTAAAGGGGCCCAAGGCTTCTTGCTTTAATTAATTTGCACAAGCACCATAGTTAGTCCTAGTTTCATGCAGTCAGCACTCTATCTCTACTTGATAAGATTCCCCTAACTCCCTCTCTCAGTCCCCCCTTTTCTAAAAAGTTAGTAAATTCTCTAAAAGTTAGTAAATTATTATATTCTCCTAACTCCCTCTCTCATGAAGAATGAATGTAAGCATAACTAGCTCCAGTTTCAACTGTGCATATCCTCCATTTCAAACTACTACAGCTATTATCTGTTTTGTTTAATGCAGTTTATTTTCTCTTCTGTGGGAAATAAAAAGTTTTCTATACTGGGATAAAGGAGAAGACACTATTAATTACTCATATTCATTTTCCATAAACTTTGGTTTGCCCACGGCAAAGGCCAACAAAAGAAATAGGTACTTATTTTTAACTTGTATTAGCCATTAGCCATGGACAACCTTTAAAAGTCCTGCTTAAGGTAGGAACAAACCTTTTAGACTGTCTTATGGGGAGATATTGTGGGAATAAAAATGTTGTTTTTGCAGAGTTACATTGTTTAAAGGTGAGGAATGGGGTATTGAGATATGCTTGCAGTGATAAGAAAATTTAGCAGGCGACCTTGTAAAATGCAGACAACCAGACTCCTTAGGACAATTAGGTGAAAATCACGGTGTTAAGTCAAGTCAGGTAAGTGAAGAAACATTACCTCTTCAAACAGTAAAAAAAGTCAAAAGAAATTTGAAATTTAACAGGCCGGCAACTGAAGGCCATGCATTGTCTGTGAAGCATCAGATAGATTGTGAACCTGGATTACCCACTCAGTGGGGAAACGGGAGGGTCCTGTCATTAAAAAGTATATAAACTGTGTTTTGGAACCAGTAGGTGCGCTCCTGCTTGTGGGACGCCTGCCATTGCAATCGTGAATAAATTACTGCTTCACTGAGATCCTCGCCTGAGCCTAAGTTATTGGCTACGGAGTGTTTCTCACAATATGAAACTTGAGTTACAAATAAAACTTCATTTATTTCACTAAAGCCTTCCGATTCAAAGTTTGCTTACAGTTAGAAATGCACCTATACAAATATTTAACTTTAAAGGTAGACTTTGGGTATTTTTGAAGTTCTGGCAGGTTTACATTCCTAATTTCATCTCATTGATGATACAGAGATCACTGAGTTGTGACTCTTTTTTCTCTGGATTCATCTTCACAGCTATATTATGCTGATTGAATTCTGGTGGAGAGTCTGATGCAATGTGGGGCATGACTTAAAGTTCTGTAAAAGTCTAGATGGAGCTGATCAAGGCTATTTCAGTAAACTAGTAACTACCCTGCTGGTAGGGAGCTTTGGCAGAGAATGACAACTCTGTGCCACTGTTGTGGTTTAACCCGGCCGGCAGCTAAACACCACACAGCCGTTCGCTCTCCCTCCCCCCCTCCCTCTCTGGGATGGGGGAGAGAAACGGGAAAGTGAAGCCGGTGAGTTGAGATAAAGACAGTTTATTAAGACAGGAATATAATAATAACAATAATAATAATAATAGTGATAATGATAATAGTATTGCTAATAATAATGTGTACGAAACAAGTGATGCACAATGCAATTGCTCACCACCCGCTGACCGATGCCCAGCCTATCCCCGAGCAGCCGGCCCCCCCACCCCGGCCAGCCACCCCTATATATTGTTTAGCATGACGCCAGATGGTATGGAATACCCCGTTGGCCAGTTTGGGTCAGCTGTCCTGGGTCTGTCCCCTCCCAGCTCCTGCTGCACCCCCAGCCTGCCCTCTGGCAGGACAGAGCGAGAAGCTGAAAAGTCCTTGGCCTGGTGTAAGCACTGCTCTGCAACAATTAAAACATCAGCATGTTATCAGCGCTCTTCTCATCCTAATCCAAAACATAGCACCCTACCAGCTACTAGGAGGAAAATTAACTCTGTCCTAACTGGAACCAGGACAGCCACACATTAAAAATGTGAAAAAAAATATATTTGTTTGAAATGTCATTTAAACATAATTTTTCTAACCAGCTACTACAGTATTCAAACTGAAATGATTAAGTAACTGAAATAACTGATGTAACTCCATAAATTTATAAATCTGCATCCAATTTGGATCTTTGGTGTAACCATTATGGTTATCAAATTACACCATCAGTTCTGTATTGTTGTTTATTTCTAAAGGAGATACAAACTGCTATGATAGTTTTTCTGTTTATTCAAATTCAGTGATGTACAATCTGTGTGTTGGTGATGGCAGGTCCTAAGATAGCTAACTACGAGCAAATGTCTGAACGCAAAACTCACTTAGCATTTGGATAAGCACAAGAGCCTTCTTTAGTATGTTTGAGTCAGATTGTACAAGGCCCAGTTAAGTCCTGACCCTGCAAGGAACAGAGTGTGATGTGAATGCATGACAAACGTGTAAGAGTACCATACTCCAGATATGAAGGTATGTGGACTTTATTTGCTGCTGACCTCTCTATGCAGTTGTGGTTAAAACTTGTACAGTCTATGGATATACAGAAGTCTTGAATATTCCTTTCTTTAAAAAAAACCTACGATATGTCTTCATGTGCTTACTATCGTATAGTTCTTTATCATTTGTACTTATCATTATCCAGCAAAAAGTAGAACCAGAACAAAAATGATTGAATACCACAAAATATGTGTACTTGTAGACAAAGTATTAGATTTTCAGTGTAAAACAGAATAAAACAATGTAAAAACATTGCAAAATCCAGTGATTCAAAATACAAAAATACAAGAACTGTTTTATTCAATCCAGTTTGTTACCTTTACAAGAATATTCTGAATTATGATACAGAACTATTAGTTTTTAAATATTTTTAAAGGTTAAGGAGAAGAATATCCAGGGCAACAGAGCTCTGTGAACTGAGGTGTACATGAGATAGATTTTTTCTTTTGATAAAGGTTTGGAGTAAGTATCTACAAGACATTCATTTTCCTAACTTCTTTAATAATAATTCTGATCTTATTTTGTGGGATAAAAGCCTTACGAATATATATATATATAATTAAGAGTTTCTGCTAAATTTCACATATAAGAAGAAATAAAAGTATTATTTTCAAATAAATATTTAGCTTATTGAATATCTAGTAATCAGCTTTATAGCACACATACAGATTTTAAACAATTTAAGAAGTCAAAGAGATCAAAGTTATTTCAGAGTATCACTTTAGAGAATGACATTCTGAACTCAGTAATTGCCAGATAATGCATATTAATAAGAACCTTTGAAACCTGTACTTTCCCCCTACTCATTTACAGAGTGTCTAGGGAAAGAAAAAAAAAAGAAAAGATGACTGGATGTTATGAGACTTTGACTTTTGTCAAGAAGGTGGCCATTTCTGTCTTTCTGGAGCTATCTAATGCTGAAGAAGTGTAAAAGAAAGACAGATATCTGAAGCTGATATAGGCAAAATTTGAGAGTATTCATGAAAACACCATCCTACCAATCTGCAATAATTATTAGGCAATTAACACTGAAAGTCTGTTTAATTAGGGTAAATCATATAAAAGGAAATATTGAATAGTTCTGTTTACACAATCATTCTAATTATCCTTTTGGTACAGCTACAACTCAAAGTCTCTACATATAAGTACAGTTTCAGTGTTGTTTCATTTTCTATAAAGATTAAAAATTGTTCTGCTAGTTAATTCTCAGTGACAAGATGAGAAGGGCTTGTTATTAATAACAGTCTAGATACAGGATTTACAGGAAGAAATTGCTACCTGCAACAAGGATTATACTCAAAACTTAGCAAATAGCTGATACCTAGGGTGTCCTAATGAAAAAGAAGAAAAAAAAAAAAAAAGCTTTTTATCACATAATCACACCCCTAGCATGTTATATCGAACTTTAGACACCAGAGTCTATGCAAATGAAATGCTACTAATAGCTATTTCTTAGAAGATGAAAAATCCTTACGTTTTTTATTCAATATGTATTTAATACATATTTTAAAAAGTAAATGAACATATACCAAATATGTGTTTGTTTTGGAAAATATAGTCATACATAATATACTTGTTCTTTATACAAACTCTCTCAAGGCTGTGATACTGCATGCTATTTCATTGTCAATGTGTGGCTCTTTAGAATATCAACGACTGGCATGGAAAGGTCTGCTGGAGTCATGCATTTTTTAACCATTCCACTATTTCTGACATAAAGGTGAGAAAATATTGACTGACCATTTTCAAAGCCTGTAGTAGCCAATTGTATACTTTTTACGTAAGGGGAATATTCATAAAATTTTCCACTTGCAAAGGTAAAGTAGCAGAAGAAGTATAGTTTTTGCTTTGGTTTGTATGCCTGTATTTTGAAATTCTACGAAAAACTGTACAAAGGCTTGAAAAAGAGCATGTGGAATGTAAGTAAGTAAATGCAGGGTTTCTCTATGTAATACTGCATGCTAACTGCAGCTGTTACTTCAGGGCAAGTGGTAAACAGGCTTGTGAAAGAACTGGACAGAGTTAGGACTTTGCAGATGGAGACAAGGACTTTTCCTCTGCTGAAGAGCTATATTATTCACTAGCATAAAGGAAAAGAGATGCTGCTGTGAGATATTCTCATTAGCCTGCTCTACTCAGCAGGTGTGCTACTGCCAGCTGTGCCAGCTGCAGCATAGCAGTGGCCCTGAGAGTCAAGCCAAAGTACAGTCAAGGTGCAGCACAGCATAATTACTTTTGTGATAGGAACACAATCTTTCAGATAATCATCTATGAAGTTTACACTATCTAAACATTTTGAACTGCCATACAACACCCAAAAATAACTACAACAAAAAACAAACCAAAACAACATTAATAGTAGCTGGAAACAAGGATTTGATAGGAAGCTGAAAGTAGTCTTAAAATACCAGGAAAATTATTCTGGATAATTAGTAGCAAAAGACGGCATATAGTGTCACTAGCTGTCAAAGACAGAAATTGTAATTCAGAAGTTTTTGTAGTGCCAAAAACTTCAGCTAAGAAATGGAAGTGCAAATGATCTAAAATCACATTTTTGAGAACTGGAAAGTGAATCTTCTTAGTGGCTTATTGCTATATATGTTGTTTCATCCGTTACTTTACATTATTCCTCATCTCAAGGTGTTAGTGTCAAAAACTGCCTTTTACTCATGCATCCTTTCTGTAGGTAAGAAAGCTGATTAACTTACTTAAGAGGTAATTACCTAGACAAGAATTAAGAGTTAGACTGTCCCTGGATCTTTTGCATATACTCAAAGGGAAAAAAAAAAAAAACAAAATCAAAACCAAAAACAAACAAACAAACAACTATTCCAGATCCAGTAAAAATGCTTTATTGAGTTATATTATTATCAAGAAAGGTGGTTTCCCACACTTGATTTACTGTGAAATAAAGGAATAAATTAAAACTGATAGTTCTGTTCCAATTGCTCTAATTTGTGTTGATAAATTGGAAATTATGAGAAAATTTCTTCTCAGAAAGAGGAGTCAGGCATTGGAACAGATTGCCCAGGGAGGTGGTGGAGTCACCGTCCCTGGGGGTGTTTAAGGAAAGGTTAGATGTGATGCTTGGTTTAGTGGTAGGTGGGCGGTTGCATCAGAGGAGGTCCTTTGGAGGTCCTTTCCAACCGTTATGATTCTATGATAAGCTCTAAGCCATTTGATTCTTCAAAGGGATTTTTTCTTGATTCTCCTGTTAAAATCACAAGTACTTTCCATGGACAATATACAACCTGAATATTAACATGCCTCTCCCATTACCATGTTCTTAAAACAACAGATATAAAACTTTTGCAGATAGAGGCATCTTCTATTTCACATGCTTAAAGCTAGGCTATGTTGCAGCAAGGAGTTCAAGATTCACTGGGCAAGAAAGAGATGGATAAAGTAAAAGATTAATTCAGTCTATTATATTAAACAGCTGTGTGTTAAAGTACAGAAACAGCCTTGTGAACAGGAAACAGAACTCTTCTTTCCTAGATGAATCCCCAAATACCAGACTACAGAGTTTTCTCAGATACATTGTGTATCAATGTATGGTCGACATGGTTGATAACACATCAATATTGTAGTTGTTCTTGAGCAGTGCTTGCACAACATCAAGGCCTCCTCTGTTTCTGACTCTTAACCAGCTGCAAGTAGGTTAGGAACAGGCAAGGCAAGAGGCTGTGAGGGGACACAGCCAGGACTGTTGACCCCAAGTGACCAAAGTGATATTCCACACCATATGAAGTCATGTTTAGCAATAAAACTGGGGATTATCCTTTCCAAAGCAGCTGTTGCTTGGGGACTGCTGGGTATCAGCCTGATGGTAGAAGGTGGTGAATGATTGTTTTTGCACCCCTTTTCCTCTGCCGCCTTTTTCTCCCTCTTCCCCCCCTCCCTTCTTCCCTTCCTTCTCTCTGCCTTCCCCTCCCTCTTCCCCTCTTCTCCCTCTCCCTCACCCTCTTCCTCTCCCTCTTCTATCTCTCCCGTTCTCTCTCTCCCTCTCCATCCTTCTTGCTATCCTTCCCCTTCTTTTCCTTGTCCTGTCTTGTCCTTTCTCTTATCCATGTTTCATTCTCCTTTTGCCTCCAATTATTGAACAGTTTTTATCTCAACCCATGAATTTTTCGTCATTTCTCTCCCCCATCCTGCTGAGAGAAGACTGAGCAAGTGACTGGGTGATGTCTTAGCTCCTGGCCAGGGCCAACCCACCACTTTCTGATTTATAATATTTAGCTTTATTTACTGGTTAGATTAGTTACTTTATTTACTGGTTATATTTTCTTGCCATGCAGAGTATAAATGGGAATGCATAGTAGTAAGCCTTAGTGGGCCACATTTCAAGAAATTAGATGCTGACATATCTAAATTTTGTGTCTCTGAATCACAAAATCTGAATTTTCTGTGGGATAAGAAACTCAGGTACAGGTGTTACTGGAAGTTTGCAGGTTGTAAATAGTATTTCAGAGCACATACACATTTTAAGGACTGGTGGTCTGATGAGTAGAAGAAATTAGTGGTATCAATATCTAAATCTGGAGGGTATGAGGTACTTTGTGCACAACGGTTACAATGAAAGACAACCAGATACAGAAGTTATATTGATTTTTGTAGGCAAGATCGTAGTTCCTGTGGAACTTATTAGGATGTGTCTTGTTTACTTTGTCTCTGCTGATTCTGTATTGAATAATCAGAGTAAAGAATCAGACTGACTTCAATGAGACTTGGATCAGGTCCTGAAAGACTGAATAAGAAAGTTCCTTTTACTGAAATAACACAATGAATCCTTCCTCCTAACTTCATTAGTTATTCTTTACACCACACCTGCTTCTTTCACAAAGATTGTCCTTGGAACATGATTAAAACAAAGAGAAAACATTAAGCAAATAACACCTTCACTCTTGGCATTGAAAAATGCTACTTTGTAAAGGAAAAAATAACACATAAGAGGACGGAACTGACTTTCATACTGTGTAAGTTTTTGTTTTCACAAATACATAAATAAAATGTTCGGTTTACTGGATTTTTTTTTTTTTTAATGCAATGTGATCCACATTTTACATGTAAAGTGACAATCTTTATTCACACATGGTTACCTAATTTGTGGTAGGGAATAGAAACAAAACACTGTTGTTTTGTTTTGTTTTACCCCTTATATTTCATTGCCAGAATAGTGTGGATATAGCTTTATGCTATCTGCTGTCTTTGCTAGCATCTTCAAGAGAGGAGTGTAGTGAAGAAACGACCAATTAAAACAATGACTGTTCAATCCTCATCTTGATCTGTTCTCTTCTCTTGCACTGAGACAGTTACCTGTAATTCTGCCATGGTGGAAGGAAGGCTGCAATTGATGGGTTGTATTGCAATCTTTCTCAGATGATGGTCTCTCCAGCAGGAACTGTTGGAAATATAAATGATTAATTTAGTTTTGAAGGATGTATATGTAATGGATTTTGAGGTCAGGCTCAATTATTAGGACACAAGTTTGGGACATCCATCTGCCATCACAAATTTTTGTGTAATTATGGGTATGCTGGGTAGTCCAAATTCTAAGAAGTATTCAGGTACATAACTACTATAAAAATCAGTAGAAATCATATACCTGAATGTTATGTTATATGATCTAGGTCTCAGACCCTTCAGCTTAGATATTATTTGTATTCCGTAATTTAATTCTGTGTTTTGAAATCAAATGGATGAAAGAGCATTTCTTTACTCCACAAAGGAAGTGCTAAGTGCCTTGCACTCAGTAATAGGTTCCATTTAACTTTCTGTTGATCATAGAGTACGTAAGCAACAGACACCATATTAAATGCACAACTTTATCATGAAATATATTAAATAATTAAGACAATTCACATATTTAAAGTACTTTTAAACACAGCATTAACAAGCATTTTTAATAGAAGGAAAAGCAGTATGAAACATAGTGATAAAGCACAAGAAATTTGTTTTTCATCATCTTGTCAAGTTTGACAGTTAAACTTTTTAAGATAAAATTCTAAACATTGTTGAGGAATTCTTTACTTTTGGGGCCTCCTGGGACTCAGTTAAACAGTTATCAGTCAGTACGCTATCAGTTATGGACCATGTATGTGTGAGAACAACCTAGGTCTTGTAAGAAAAGTTGAACTTCTTCCTGGCTTGTACTGTCTTCATCACTGTCTGGAGATGCTTAGGATTTTTTCACCATTGGAGATATCTAAATTAACTTCTCCAACTTAAAAGGTACAAAAGCTCATGAGAACATTGTATCTTTCTGCCTTCACTATAAATACCACAGAGATGTCTCAAAACCTCTGCCAAAGATGTGAAGCATTATTTATTTTATAAAAATCTTCTATATTTCTAGACAGTAAAACTACAACATACTGTTCATATACAGTTTTTATTGTGTAGTCAACCCAATGAATATCACACACTGTGAAAGGCTCAGAGTGGTTTCAAGTCTAATGGGAGCCACATGTTTTGATCCATATTTACTGAAGTCTCAGAGTTGTTAAAAAAGATTTTGCTGCCTGTATAACTGTCTAGGTCATTCTTAGTCCTTTTCTAGCTGTAACTGTGACAGCGAAAAAGGCCACTCTTTATCCTTTGTTGGAATATACTGTCACCTCCCTAGGTCTTCCAGATAAACCTTTTTTTTTTTTTTTTTTAATTGAATTAAGTGAATCAATAAAAGTTAGTAGGCACAGATACCAAACTTTTCTCCACTGAATGCTCATATAACTGGTTATGATTTTTTTCTGCATTTCATCTTCTGAATTCTGTATTACTTCTGAACAGTGGTCTATCCCAGATTCTGGATTGAAAGCAGAAGCAGGCTGGAATCTCTTTTTTAATCCTGAACTTAGGTGCCTAAGACCTAGAGAGGATTAAATGATCACATATACGCTGATATTTAGTATTTCTTATTCTCTGTCTCCACCAGACTCACAAAATAAGATCATTTGGTTTGCTTTTATAACTCTAATGCATCCTCAGAGACATCTTCCTTCTGCAAGGCATATGATCCTAGACTTTATGCATCTCGGAATCACAGAATCACAGAATCGTCTAGGTTGGAAGAGACCTCCAAGATCATCTAGTCCAACCTCAGCCCTAACACTAACAAGTCCTCCACTAAACCATATCACTAAGGGCTACATCTAAACGTCTTTTAAAGACCTCCAGGGATGGTGACTCAACCACCTCCCTGGGCAGTCCATTCCAATGCCTAACAACCCCTTCAGTAAAGAAATTCTTCCTAATATCCAACATAAACCTCCCCTGGCGCAACTTTAGCCCATTCCCCCTCGTCCTGTCACCAGGCACGTGGGAGAATAGACCAATCCCCGCCTCTCTACAGCCTCCTTTAAGGTACCTATAGAGAGTGATGAGGTCTCCCCTGAGCCTCCTCTTCTCCAGGCTAAACAACCCCAGCTCCCTCAGCCGCTCCTCGTAAGACTTGTTCTCCAGACCCCTCACCAGCTTTGTTGCCCTTCTCTGGACTCTCTCGAGCACCTCCATGTCCTTCTTGTAGCAAGGGGCCCAAAACTGAACACAGTACTCGAGGTGCGGCCTCACCAGAGCCGAGTACAGGGGGACAATCACCTCCCTAGACCTGCTGGCCACACTGCTTCTTATGCAAGCCAGGATGCTGTTGGCCTTCTTGGCCACCTGAGAATACTGCTGGCTCATATTCAGCTGCCTATCAACCAGTACTCCCAGGTCCTTCTCTGCCAGGCAGCTTTCCAACCACTCTTCTCCCAGCCTGTAGCGCTGCTTGGGGTTGTTGTGCCCCAGGTGCAGGACCCAGCACTTGGCCTTGTTGAACTTCATGCAGTTGACCTCAGCCCATGGGTCCAGCCTATCCAGATCCTCCTGCAGAGCCTTCCTTCCCTCGAGCAGATCGACACACGCACATAACTTGGTGTCATCTGCAAACTTACTGAGGGTGCACTCGATCCCCTCATCCAGGTCATCGATAAAGATATTAAAGAGGACCGGCCCCAGCACTGAGCCCTGGGGGACTCCACTAGTGACCGGCCTCCAACTGGATTTGGCTCCATTTACCACAATTCTTTGGGCCTGGCCATCCAGCCAGTTTCTAACCCAACAAAGCGTACACCAGTCCAAGCCACGAGCAGCCAGTTTCTTGAGGAGAATGCTGTGGGAAACGGTGTCAAAAGCCTTACTGAAGTCAAGGTAGATCACATCCACAGCCCTTCCCCTCATCCACCAAGCGCGTCACTTGGTCATAGAAGGAGATCAGGTTCGTCAAGCAGGACCTACCTTTCATAAACCCATGCTGACTGGGCCTGATCGCCCGGTTGCCCTGCAAGTGCCACGTGATGACATTCAAGATAATCTGCTCCATGAGCTTCCCTGGCGCTGAGGTCAAGTTAACAGGCCTATAGTTCCCCGGGTCTACTCTCCAGCCCTTCTTGTAGATGGGCGTCACATTTGCTAGCCGCCAGTCGACTGGGACCTCCCCTGATAGCCAGGACTGCCGATAAATGATGGAAATTGGCTTGGCCAGCTCCTCCGCCAGGTCTCTCAGTACCCTCGGGTGGATCCCATCCGGCCCCATCACCTTGCGTACATCCAAGTGTTGTAGCAGGTCGCCAACCATTTCCTCATGGATAGCGAGGGCCACATCCTGCTGCCCATCCCCTTCCACCAGCTCAGGGTACCAGGTATCCAGAGAACAACCGGTCTTGCCGCTAAAGACTGAGGCAAAGAAAGCATTGAGCACCTCAGCCTTTTCCTCATCTTTTGTAACTAAGTTTCCCCCCGCATCCAGTAAAGGATAGAGATTCTCCTTAGTCCTCCTTTTTGTGTTGATGTATTTGTAAAATCGTTTTTTGTTATCTTTAACGGCAGTAGCCAGATTGAGCTCCAGATGAGCTTTGGCCTTTCTAATTTTGTCCCTGCACAGCCTCGCAACATCCTTATAGTCCTCTTGAGTAGCCCCCCCTCTTTTCCAAAGATTATAAACCCTCCTTTTTCTCCTAAGCTCGAACCACAACTCTCTGCTCAGCCAGGCCGGTCTAGTTCCGCGCCGGCTCGTCTTTGGGCACGTGGGGACAGACTGCTCCTGAGCCATTAAGATTTCCTTCTTGAGGAGTGCCCAGCCTTCCTGGGCTCCTTTGCCCTTCACAACCTCCTCCCAAGGGACTCTAAAGCTTTACAGTACCAAATATGAAAATAAATCTTTTATCTGTCTAGATGCATTTGTAGACCAAGAACATTCTTTCTTTCCTTGTTTATAAAAGCTTTTCTTATTTTTCTCTTCCTCATACATCTTTCTTATATGCACATTTAGTGATAATAAGAACACCATTGGAAGTTCAGGAATAGAGCTTTACAGTTTATGTTTCATAACTTGTATTTTAGTGTTAATTCTGCTTCTAATGTATGGGTAGTGCACCTTTGTCTCATTTTAAGTAACTAAATGTTACTTTGTTACTTTACTAAATGTTGCTTTAGTGTGATAGTCTACCTATATTCTACCTTCCACTGCTTCACTAAATGATTCATCTATGCTAGAAGTGCTGCAGTTGTCCTGATTTCTTCATAGTACTCACTGCAGATGTTTGCAAACAGATCCAATTAATAGCCTTTTTTCCCCTCCCTTTATTGTGTTCATCATCTTGACCTCTGCTCATTTTCATAAAATTGGTGTAGTATCGGTGTTCTTGAGCTCTGAACTGTGCATTCAGTTCATTCTGAGTGCTTTTTCTTATATTAAATTAGAATTTTCATTTTTGTTAGGGTATTTATATACTTTATACATTTCATTATTGATGATAATTTAATTTACTTGATTATTTCCTAGTTACTTTTTAAGAGTTAATTTTAATTCTCTCAGGCCTTTTTCCTGTACTTGGTCAATTCTTCCTACTCATCAGAGATAAATTACTTTGTACATTTCTTGAGAGTCATGACATTCATAATTTTTGTCACACATTTTATTTTAAATTTCACTACTTGAAAGCCACTCTCCCACTTACTTAACTGTATGCATAATACCATGGTCCTAAAATTTCTCTCCAGCTTTTTAAAGTAGCCCTTCTCTGATTTAATGGGAAAGGAAAAAAAAAAAAACAGTAAAAAAAAAAGTAAAAAAAAAAAGTAAAAAAGAAAAAAGTCATCAAATGCAGTGGAACTGGTGATTGTAGGATAAAAGGTTGTTTTCTTTGTGTTCTGCACTTGTGATTGTTGCTGGGTGAACCACTGCACTGATTCACCTGGGTATCTTCTACCTTTTCAGGGATTTAACAGCAAAGATGCAGTTTTTAACCACTCATTCCTGTGCTTCACTCTACATGAAAGTTGGAAATTTATTGACAAGTATAATCTCTTCTTCTGTTTTTACTACCCCCCAAGGCAAAAATATTTAAGGGAACAGTTTCCAATGCTACTAGTGACCAGTAGCTCTTAGAATTGATTTTTGAATTGATTGTAATCTAGATTTATGCAGGATAGTAATAATTGGAAAGAAACTCCAAGATCAACACATTCACTGAAACACAAAATTCTTTTCTAATTCAGGATAAGGGTAGTGACATGCATTGCTGAATGTATGTATGTTTCACGAAAAGTAGCAATAAACTACATATTCCTCCTTAATTATGTGCAAAGTAACAGCAGTAAAACTCCTCAGGTATTATGCTGTCCAAATAGTTTGTAGACCAAGCAGGAAAGATGAAATTTCAACTGAAACCAGATCAAAGTCTGCTGTGTTACTCAACTCACACTCGTACACACAGATAAGTGCACATAACTATGTTTGCAGTCATAGTGCCTAGCTCCTGAGGACCTATAATTATCAATGTAAAAGTCAATGTCAGCTATTCTTAGATTGCTCTATATTTAAATGCTACCAATAGACTAGTTTTTCCTTTCCTGCTTCTTGTGCTCATGTCATTTTCATAGCAAATCACTTTTCAGGCCAAGTTGTAAAGCAATTCTTGCCTCCAGCTGTCACAGGTAAGGTAAAGTCCATCCTTTGATGGATTCTTATTACTTATTAAATATTTAATAAGCTCTGAGACTAGTTCAAGGCTGTATTTCACTTTTCCAAAGTAATTTTGGTGCTGCTTGTCAATGAAATAATACAAGCTGAATGAAGGGCACACAGCACTAGTTAGCAGTTTGCATACATGTCAGTAATAATAACTTACAGATGTATAATCAGGTTTATTTTCCATTTTAGCTTACACCAAATTGCATTTTAAAGTATTACCCTGAGGGGAAAAAAAAATAAAATTGCTGAAAACAGATGCAGGAAACAAAACCCCAACAATATCCAACTGCTGTGTAAAAAAATTGAATTTAAAAGGACTTTTTTTTTCTCTCTGTTTTTTTTCCTCCTCTCTCTATGATTGGCACATTTTTTTAGCATACTAAGAGCAGCAAATAAGGACACTAAGCTCAATGAGCAACCTCCTGTTGTTTCCCTTATCTTTAGTTTCTTGCTTTTCCTCACTCTTCAGTCATCTTTTTTTGTCTCCTAAGCATTGACTTTCTTATTTCAGAGGCTTTATAATATTCTAAACCAAGAATTGTAATCCTGAAGATTTTCTTTTATCACCATGGCAAAGTGAAAAAAAAAATCTCTTAAAGTGCATCCATTTTTGAAAACATAATGTAGAGCTGTTGTATTGCTGGTGATTTGGAAAATGTGAAGGATTCATGTGTTTTATTTTGAAACATCATAAATTAGCTTCTATTTGTAAAACAGCAGTTACTGCTTTACAGTGCCACTCTGGAGCTCAATATCATTCGGTAACCTCAGCAAATAGCATGACCAACTTCATTAATACAGTTGGAAAAATAATAGTTAGCCAACAACTACTTTTATCTCTTGAAGAGTAATCACGATCCATAAAAGAACATTAGCAAAAGATATCAAACAAAAGTATTGGTTAAAACATACTGTGTTTGTTGTTCACCTGCCTAATTTAAGTTTTTCTAAATAAAATTCACAATTACATAATTATTAGTAATTAAAGTGGCATTAATACTAATTAAGAATGAGGAAGCATACAAAGACAATAGGTCTTTTAGAAACTTTAAGTAAATATGTTTATCACAGGATAATTACATTTGTGAGGAACTACACAAAATCACTAAAGCTACTATCAGGAAATAAAATGTAGCGCTCAGTTTTGGAAGGTATATTTGAAAATTGTATGGGATATCATTGACATAAGTCTTTTAAACCCTTTATTAAAATTGCTAGTTAAACAATATTGAGCTACCAAAGTCAGATAGATTAAAATAAAAAAGTTGAAATTGGAAGTGTTAATATGCTATTTAATTACCCAATTTCAAGAGAATTCAATGTTTCTCTTTTAGACAAAGGACTCTACTATTTTTTTTGGCGGACAAGTACATTCATAGAATCATAGAACGGTTTGAGTAGGACAAGACCTTACAGACCATTTAGTTCCAACCCCCTTGACATAGGCAGGGACACTTTCCTCTACACCAGGTTGCTCAAAGCCCCACCCAACATGGCCTTGAACATTTCTAGAGAGGGGGCCTTCACACCTTCTCTGGACAGCCTGTTCCAGTGCCTCACAACCCTTTCAGTGAGGAAATTTTTTCCTGATAACCAAACTAAACCTCCCCGGCACAACCTGAGGTCCTTTTCTCTTCTCCTATCACTTGTTGCTTGGGAGAAGAGACAGGCCTCCCAACCCACCCCACTACAAACTCCTCTGAGGTTGTTGTAGAGAGTGATAAGGTCTCCCCCGAGCCTTCTTTTTCTTTAGGCTAAATAACCCCAGTTTCCTCAACCACTCCTCATTCATTCTCTACTTCCCATCAGCAGGCAGATGTCCAGCCACTTCCAGGAAAGCAGGGCTTATCAATGGTTTCTTTAGAAGACAAACACCATCCAATGTCCACGCTTCCTCCTTCTTTCTGCCAGCTATTATTGCTGAGCATGACATCACATGGTATGGAATACCTCTTCAGTCACTTGGGGACAGCCATCCTGGCTGTGTTCCCTCCCAGCTTGCTGTGCACCCTCAGCCTCCTTGCTAGCAGGGCAGCATGAGAAGCAGAAAAGTCTTTGACTGTGTGTAAGCACTGCTCAGCAACAATTAAAAACATTGACATGTTGTCACTGTTTAATTATTTGGTTACAATGTTAAGGCTTTAATTAGACGAATAATAAATTCTTGGCTTTTCATATATGGTACATTCCTTTTGTCCATAACAAGACTTTGAGTGTAATTGGTGGGAATTCAAGCTTTCTGTAACCTGGATGCAACCAGGTGCCATATACCAGCTGCAGATATAAGTAACTGCATTCAGTAAGTCTGAGATCCCATTACATACCTGTAATTGAGATGAGTATGAAAAAGAAATTTAAAAAAAAAACAAACTTTGCCTCTACATTTTCTCCCACTATCCATGACTCTCTGTGGGCTTGCTTGTAGGAGACCCTTTGCACTTTAGTGAATATTGATTATCCTGTGCTATCCATCTTTAGCATAGTATCTTATAACTTTGGGTGAAGCGGATTGATTCAAAAACATCAATAAAGAAGATTCAGTGTAATTAACTCTTATGTGACCATTGATTTGTCAGCACAGAATATTTTTCTTATATTATGATCATGGTGGCATACCTGTATATCCTGAAGTCAATGGACAAAGCTGTTTCTTCAAATCTTTGCACACATCTTCTATTTAAAATGATATTTCTAAGAATACATCAATGAACCTGTGGAAATATGTGGTTGTAATGGCATATCTGATTTGTTCAAAGTGTGGGGCAAGACCACAGAAAGTGAGTCCTGCACTCTCGGTCAGCTGAAGCAATCTGGAGGGCATGGTGCTTTCTCCTTGCTCCCTCCCCACCCAACCGGAAAGAGGTACTTGTGCAGAACATAGTTATGAAGGTAAAGCGTGTTGGCTCCTTAGGTAAGAATTTATTGTTGTAGACAATACATATTTCTTCAAAGCAGGGAACAGATGCATAAATGCTCCTAAAAATGAGGGAAATGACTTTTCCTAGGGATTCAGAGGAGATAATGCAGACCTTGTTGTAACTGAGGAAGCCACTGGTTTCTAAACTAAGAGCAAGACTGAAGGACAGGTGTTATAGTGCAGAGGATTAGATTTCTGGACAAATTTTTGAAAAATGCTTGTGCTCTAGTTTGAAGTTTTTGTTGTCCCTGTCCCTGTTGACCCATTACTGATTCTGTCAGGACGAAAATACATTCTGCTGTTTATATGTGTTTATATTTTACAACTATTTTTTTTTTTCTGCCCTTGAATAGATATTAAAATTAGCTTGTTTGTGCTCATTGGCTGCAAAACAGTTCTCATATAAAAGCTGTGCAGCATCAAAAGAAATTAGATCACATGATGTTTGGGGGTTTTCTTTTTAATTGAAATATTACTCCTTTTTATATAAGAAACTTAAAAGTTTAAGATGTTGTATATTATTATAGTCAGGAGGAGATCATTTTGACAGGATCCTGTGCAAGTGATGCCTGTTTTTCCACAGAAAAACATACAAAATGTTGACTTGCTGAATCATATGAAATGACATAGAAATGAAATGACAAGAAGCAATTTTCTGGCTTACATTTTTCTTTCATTCATTCTCTGAACTCTTCATAGTCCTTTCTCAGAATTACTTTTAATCAGATGTTTAGATTGTCTTTCATTTTCCTCCCTCCATTTTTGTCCTTTTTTTTTTTTTTCCTCCTCCTGATTTCATTTTGCCCTCTGCAATTCAAACATTATATCCTAGAGGTCTTCTGTCCAGAAAGCTCAAGTGGCTAAGTGGCTACAATTATTTTGTTTCAATTTGGAAGCTTCACTAATAAGTTTAATAATTTCTGCTATTTTTGATAAAAGATGCAATTTATCCTACTGAGTTTGGAGAGATTTAATCAAACCTCTAATAATGTTCTCCTTGTATCCTTTTCGAAGATCCTTCTCCAATTACTGTATGTGTAAAAATACAACACTCTACTGTGGCCCGTGCTATTAAACATTCTGCAGTTTCTTTTTTTTTTTTTTTTTTCCTTTTAAAGCAGAGTGGGCAATGTCAGCCATGATATGAATGGCTAAATGCCTCAGGCTTCCATGAGATAACATATGCATACACATAGAATCTGCGCCTATCTGAGCTAATTTCCATTTTCTGTATACTGCTCTTCCTTTAGTTTTAAGAGCATTGAGGACATTGATCACATGGAAACTCTGATGTGAAAGTATCTGCCTTGTGATTAAAAGAAATTGAAAATAATATACTCTAAAACAATTTCTAAGAAAACCTATCTAAAGTAATTAACCTCAGTAGAACTGGGGATCCTTTTCCAAAAGAAATTGTAATATATCCATTGCAAGTAAGGCAGAGAGACGTTTACCTAGAGGCATTTGAGAAAAGCAGTAGGACAGTGCAGTTCTGGCTGATAATTAATTAAAAGGAACACACACACAATAACAAAGGAAAAACTAAACTAAACTCTTTAGTTATCTGTTTTCACGTACAAGGATTTAGGAACAGCCATCAGTATTGAAAATCAATAGACTGAAAAGCTATGAAAAGAAAAATTTTCACAATATACAGAAGAAATATTAGTTGGTGAATAAAACTCAATATGAGAGGATGTCATTTGGATTAAGGCAAGGAATACGTGAATATTCATGCATAATACATAGCATTAAAAATAAAATATATAAACTTGATACTTCACAGAATGAACAAAATAGTAAGCATCTGGAGGTAAGGAGTAATTATTGTGGTGTTCAAGAAGAGGAACTGAATAGGCTTTGACAAGAAAAACTTATCGGAAATAAAAGGGAATGCTTAGGTATGCCAAATTTGGGCTATTAATACATAAGTAAGAGTTCAGTTGCTCTGATTTTTGAGCAGGAAGATTGATTCTGTCACAATCTAGCTCTCTTTTCTATTCCAAATTCTTGTTCATGAGGTATCTGAGAATTTTAAACATTCAACGGTATCAGCTAAATCTACCACGTCCTAATCAGCTTTGCTTCATGGACTGTCATTATACAAAGGATCTGTGCACATAGTAAAGATAAAATCACAGAATCATAGAAACACAAGGTTGGAAAGGACCTATAAGGTCGTCTAGTCCAACCATCCTCCCATCACCAGTACTACCGACTAAGCTACTAAATCATAGCTTGTAGCACCTTTTCCAGGTGCTTCTTGAACACCGCAAGGGACGGTGACTCCACCACCTCCCTGGGCAGGCCGTTCCAGTACCTGACCACTCTTTGAGAGAAAAAGTTTTTCCTGATATCTAATCTAAATCTCCCCAGGTGCAACTTGTGACCATTTCCTCCAGTCCTATCATTAGTTATCTGGGAGACGAGGCTGACCTCCTCCTCATCACAACCTCCCTTCAGGAAGTTGTAGAGTAAAATTAGGTCTGCCCTGAGCCAGTTTAAAGCTCTCTCAATGAGTCCTTCTATCTCCTGCACTAGGATTCATGTCTCCCTTTGTGACAGGTGAGTTCCATCCATCCATCCATCGGCCAGGGACTGAGTAAACTGCCCCATGGTCAAAGAACCCAAAGTTCCTGTCTCAACACCAGCCTCTCAGCCAATCATTCATTACCTGTGTTTTCCTAGCCCGCTCCATGTCTTTCACCTCCCCAGAAGGAATAGAACAAAACACCACTTGCACTCCCATTCCTTGAACTATTTGCTCTAAACCCCTGAAATCTCTTTTCATAGTTTGCAGGTTTCTCCAAGTGATTTCATCACTGCCCATCTGAATTATGAGTAATAGGTATTAATCAGTGGGGTGAACCAGCTCCAGAAGTTTTCTAGTTATATCCCTGACCCAGGCCCCAGGTAGGCAGCACACTTCCCTATGCCTCAGGTCTGGTCTGCAAATGGGGCCCTACATTCCTTGAAGAAGGGAGTCGCCCACCACAACCACCCTTCTTTCTTTCCTGGCAGAGGCAGTCTGAATGTGTGGAGTCAACCGCCTCATCCTTGGTAACCTCTTTGGGGAACCTTCCCGCACCTCCCCACTTACCTCCCCATCAATGTCCAATGCTACAAACCTAATGCTTAGGGAGACCTGGGGACGTGAGGGAAGCAGACGGGGGGTGGTTCACCCACAATGCAGAGCAGGCACCCTCTGACAACCCTCCCCACCCCTCAGGTCCCCCTCCTCTGCCCAACAGGGACAGGGCAGGGGGTCCACCATCAATTGCGGGGTATCTCCCTGGAGCCTTTCCCTCTGGCATGTTAGGGAGCTACTCTACCAGTCAATCTCCTGCTCGCAGTCCCTGATGGCCCTCAGATTCTCAACGTCCTCTTTCAGCTCTGTCACCACGCTGACCAGATATTCCACCAGCTCACACCTCATGCAGGTGGAATACCTGTCGCCCTCCCCCAGCAGCACCACTCCCTGCAGCCAGAGATCTGTATAGCCACAGTTCTGGACAGGCTCTCCGTTTGGGCTGCCACAGTGTTTTGGGGGCAAGCTCTCTGCCTGGTGGAGACCACGGCAAAAACTACTGTCACAGAGACTGCCAATAGATAGGATGAACTCACAAATGACAGAATTCCTGTGCCCTGCCGCATGAGCTCCCACACCCACCACTGCAGTATGCTACTGGTGGTTCTCATGCACTGGGCCTGGTGGGCAGGAACATATTGCTACCCTCCCGGAAGCTTTATCTAGGCAGAGGGTGTGGGCGCAGTCACTGTTGCACTGGGAACACCTGCTCCCTGTCAGCCTCTCTCCTGAGAGCTGGCAGGTGCAGCCTGGTCGCACTGCTGTCCTGGGCCTATCCTGGCGAAGCAAGGGCCCAAGATCCCCCTGGGGTGGCCAACCTCGACTACTGAGTCATAGTTACTGAGTTATGACATACTGAGTCACAAAACTTCACAGATATATTGGGCTTACTATGCTTGTACAGTAAAGATATGCTGCACATGAGAAGTGAACATGTATGTTGACCAGGGGCTGCCCTGTGCTACACAGAGCTGGTTCCAGACAGTTCTAATGGTCCCACTGAAGGGCACGGCTGAGCCCAGCAGCTAAGGGGGAAAGCATATTTAAGAAAGGCCAGCAAATGCCACACAGGCAATGGTGAGGAAAAAAAGTGAGACACAGTCCTGCAAATACCAAGGCCAGAGAAGAAGGAGCTGAGGAGGTACTCTAGGTGTTGGAGTAGATTCCCCTGCACCCTTTGGAGAGGACCATGGTGACACAGGAGGACAAAGTCAGAGAAAACATTCACAATGCAATTTGTGGAGGGCAGGTGGGTATGCTCTGCAAGAAGCTGCAGCCCATGAAAAACCCGTGCTGGGGCACTTTTATCCTGAAGAACTTCAGTCTGTGCAGGACCCACACTATAGCAGTAGAAAAGTGTGAGGATGAAGGAGCATCTGAGAGGAATTGTTACAGAATGACCACAATGACCCATTCCCCATCACCGTGCATGGGGACTGGGGGACTGAAGAGTTGGTAATAAAGGAGTAAAGTTGAGCCTGGGAAAGAAAGGGGTGAGTGGGAAGAAGATGCTGCGTTAATTTTATTTTCATCTTGTCTTTGTTTCTCACCACCTATTTTCATTGGAAATAAATTATATTAGTTTTCACCAAGTTCAAGTGTGTTTTGCCTGTGATGGTAATCGGTAAGGAATCTCCCTGTCTACATCTTGACCAATGAGTTCTTCCATTTTACTTTCTCCCCCTGTCCTGTTGAGGGGAGGGGGGAGTAAGAGAGCGACTGTGTGCGCAGGTGGTAGCCAGCCAAGGTCAACCCACCACAACATGTATATGATTTTCAGGGCACATAATGTTCGCTGTGATTGAGCATGTCTATATACAGCAGATTGAACACCATCTTGGCCAGGTGAGAGACACTGTGCATGAGCTACATAGCATGTGGGGACATATTTTTGTCTGACAGATTGGTAGACATCTACAAAGATCTGTAGTCAGTCTTTATTCCTATGTCTATTATTTAGTTGGGCTAGAGAATTGAAACAAATTTGACACGCTTTCTTTAAAATAAATAAATAAATAAATATTTATATGTATATAAAGGTCTATGCAGATACTAAAACCAAGCTAATTTAGTTGATTCCAGGAGAGTAATAGAGGAAAGTCCTGCAATGTGAAGGAAAAAGTTTCCAAGAGTGACAAAAATTACAAAAATTCAGATACTTTAAAAATGTGTTTCTACTTCAAATCAGGAATGCCAGAACTCTCACTCTCCCTTCTCTCCCAAAATCTTTCATCTGGATAAAACTCAAAGGGCAGCATAAGGTCAATATATTGTGTAGTCCTAAAAGAGTTGTGAAGACATAAATGTAGAAAGAGAAGTCACCTTCCTCCCAGCTGCTTTGTCTAATCACTATTTGAGTTCTTATAGGGAATCATTGCTATCAGATTGGCTAGTTTTGATTCCATTTTCCACACAGAATGTACCTTTGTCCTAAGTTTTGGGCATACTTTCATGTAAGGTCTTGAGGACCTACCACAAACCCAAACATCTTCAAATTATGTTTTTTTTTTTCTTTTTTTTTTTTTCCCAGAATGATAACTCAAACATATTCCAGTTCTGAAATGTGGAAATGTATGCGACATAATGTATGTGACATAAGTATTTTACTGTAGTACATATATGAGATATAGTGCGTATTTTTAAGTTCAAATGTCCATGTTAAGCTCTCTGATCAGTGTTTAAGCACTGAGATATTAGACTAGATTATTTTTTTTTCCTAAAAAGTAGGTATCCACAAATGAAATCAATGAAATATAAATGAAATATAATCAAATATAAATGAGCCAGACTTTTATAAAAATTGGTCTACTTTTATTTACATCTTAAAATATAGATTTATCAACTTAATCTACACTTGAGAAATGCACATAAATGAATGTGAGAAACTCTATTTATTTATTTATTTATTATTTCTACAGAATATAAACATTTTTAAAGGCCTGTAAACTTTGACATAATGTTGTGGTTTAACCCGGCCGGCAGCTGAACACCACACAGCCGTTCGCTCACCCTCCCCCCTCCCTCTCTGGGATGGGGGAGAGAAACGGGAAAGTGAAGCCTGTGAGTTGAGATAAAGACAGTTTATTAAGACAGGAATATAATAATAGCAATAATAATAATAGTGATAATGATAATAGTATTAATAATAATAATGTGTACGAAACAAGTGATGCACAATGCAATTGCTCACCACCCGCTGACCGATGCCCAGCCTATCCCCGAGCAGCCGGCCCCCCCACCCCGGCTAGCCACCCCTATATATTGTTTAGCATGACGTCAGATGGTATGGAATACCCCTTTGGCCAGTTTGGGTCAGCTGTCCTGGGTCTGTCCCCTCCCAGCTCCTGCTGCACCCCCAGCCTGCTCGCTGGCAGGACAGAGCGAGAAGCCGAAAAGTCCTTGGCCTGGTGTAAACACTGCTCTGCAACAATTAAAACATCAGCATGTTATCAGCGCTCTTCTCATCCTAATCCAAAACATAGCACCCTACCAGCTACTAGGAGGAAAATTAACTCTGTCCTAACTGGAACCAGGACACATAGTTTTACTGGTATATTTTATTTTATTTCAGTGCCATAAACTAATAGAATTTATACAGATCTCTGATGGATGTTTGCCCAAGAGAGGAAATTCAGTGACGCAACAGATCCTTATCTCCCCCATTGCCCTATGGCAGAGTTTATGGGATAGCACTGGTGACCATGTGAATGATACAGGTCATGAGAAAGTGAGCAGGAAAGCGAACAGATAAATCTTGTTGTGGAGGCAACAGCTTTTCATAGTGATAATCCAGGCACAAACTGAGGCTGCCTAATACACTTGCTAGCACCTCACAGGCAGCAGTGATCCTGTGCCACCCAAATTACTGCTGATGAAATGTGTCCACGCTTCTTGAAGAGAAGGTACCCCAGCTCCCCTCACACTACCTCCCCCTTCAGAAAGCTGCTGTCCATCTCTCTTACTGTGTCATCCTTATATTTATGAGCAGTTATCTAGGTGTTGTTACTTACTTCACACATTCTGCAGATGTTAACACTTTCAGACATGAACACTGACCCACATAAAACCACAGTAAGTTATTTTTTCCAACACATAATCACTAGTCTATTTTTAACCAGTTCTTTATCCTTTTTTGTGTCTTAATCTGGATCTCTGAAGCTTGTAGTTTTTAAGCTGAGGCCTGTCATGTAAAACTCGATCAAAGGCTCACTATAAATCCATGTAAAATATATTATATGCACAGTCATTATCGACCTTGCCTGTAAAATGAAGATATAGGTACAAAAATCTCAGGCAATAGCAATGTATTTGCAAGCATTACAATATGATCTGCTGCAGAGGGCTATTCTTTTGATGTTTCATTTGTAGTATATTGTTCCATGAATAAGGTAATCCTTAATAATTTTTACTTTACAAAGTACAGAAAAGAACACCATAGTAAGTAAGCCATATAAAAATCTGAAGTTTCTCTTTAAAGACAATGTTTTTTTTTTTTTTTTTAAACTTGGATATTTAAGATTTTTTTTTTTTCATTTGTTGCTGAGCATTTCAGTTAGAACTCTTATGTAAAATTTTGCATATTTAAAATTCTCTGGTCACTGTTGACAGTAAAAATTTTGGTTGGAATACAGTAGCATACTGTTCTGTGAATCAGGAGACTCATGTTCTTACCAGTGAGAGAGTGTACTGGAGTACCCAGGTCGGCTGGAGTCTTTGCATGAATTCTAAATTATCTATGTAGTTTTTTTTAAAATGTGCCCAACTTGTCAGAGAGACATGAAAGGAGCTGCAGAACAGCACAAGGAGAAACTCAATTCCTCACTGTATTGCTGCTGACCTCCTAGGTCCATTGTTCTGCAAACTGGCTCAAAGCAGAGCTTTTTGTCAGTGACTGAAAAGGGGCATTGATTCTGGCAGTTGCTATTCAGCACAGCAGGGACAAGTGTACTATTGGAGGTGGGACCAGCAAGGAAATTACTATTAGCATATCCAAGTTACTGTACAGATGCAAATTTAGAGTCATTCAGTTCCTTTAAAGTTCGACCTTTTGGGAAAGGTTTTATTCGCCTTCATTTCTTTATTCTCCTTTATACCCCTATTCCCCTTCATTCCCCTCTGGATAGCTCTGTACAATTCCAGAACTTGTAGGCTAGATCTCTGCATTGAGCCCCCTATTTCCTGATGTGATATATGGAGTAATAATTCGTGTCAAGAAAATGGTTGATGTTAATAAAGAAGGGGGAGATGTGGGAGTGTGGCCACGGGGGTCGACAAGCCCCATGGTTGGTGACAACATCAGACTCTCAACCATGAGGCCATCAGGAATGTAAAGAGTTTAGAGGGAACAAAGAAGGGTGATTCAGGAGACGCCATGTTGTCTCGGGTTGCTTGTTCTCCCGCCGTGAAGGCATGGAAGTTGCTGGGGGGTTGCTGGTTGCCGGGCAAAGTTGTTCGACCAGTGAAGAGTTAGTGGAAAAGGACTGCTGTGGGGCGAATGGTATAAAAAGGGAGCCTGTCCTCGATGATGAAAACAGGAACAGGGAGATGAACAGGAACAGGGACAAGCTAACAGAACAGGGACCAGGACAGGAACAGGGACGTTGATCGCCTAACGAAGATGGGTTCGGCCGAACTCAGCAAACAGCTCTAAGAAGCTCGTATAGAAAGTCACTGGAAATAGGCGCACTGGAGCTAGAAGGAAGCTCAAGCTGAGAGAAGCAGACCTGGGCACGCAACTGCCGCTCGCTTGGCGAAGGTAAGCAGTTGCGTGCTATGGGGAATAGAAACGTCCTTAGAAACAAAGACTGTCCTGGTAACCTTACAGCTTATTCCTTTTATTAACAATCAGTTTATGATCCTGAAACATGGGACCAAACCGAGGTCAAGGTGTGGGACCCTGCTACTAAAAACGACAAGGTTGCGGTGGGATTGCTCGGCACCTGGCGAGCAGTCTCTGAGGCCTTGAAGAGCCATGTGCGACCACAATCAGAAACGTGTAGTTTGTCACATAATCAGGGAGCTGCAGCCTCGTCCACCGATCCTTCTGCTACACCATCGCCCCCTAAGCCGCTACCGCCATCGCAGGCCTTTGCTGTTACGCCCCTTGGTGACCTGGACGTTCCTTTTGATCCAGGCCCTAAAGGCCCTGAAAAGGACCCGGATCTGTTTCCCTTCGATCCGGGAGGAACAGGATACATAGACCCGAAGGCCGGGTTGCTTAACAACTGAAAGCGAGACATATTGTTCCCACGACTGGCCCTGGAACTCTCTGGTGTTTGTAATCAAGAAAAAGAGTGGAAAATGGAGACTGTTACATGATCTGAGAAAAAATAATGAAAACATGGAAGATGTGGGAGAACTTCAACCAGGATTACCATCTCCAACTACGCTCCCCCAGTCATGGACATTAATAGTAATAGACTTAAAGGATTGTTTGTTAAACACTTAGAATTCGGAAAACTTTGCCATGTTTATTTTTCAATTGATACCTTTTCTGATTGTACATATGTATAGGCGTACTCGGGTTTCTTATGAACATGTAAAAGCAATGTTCTATATATTTAGTTCGACGGGTGTGTGCGTGTTGGTAGAGCGTAGACTGCCCGCGCACCCAGCGCTGTTTACTTGCCTTTTATAAACATTACTAAATTCAGATTGAGTTGTATCTTCATTTATAACACTGATGATAATATTAATGTGACAGACATAGCAGAGCTTGACATCTGTGAAATCTTTCACACTGATGTTAGTAGTTGATGGTGAATGGCAAAGCTTTCCTTGGCAAAACAAATCTGATTTATTGATTTCACTGGAGGGTCAGAGTATATAAAACCAAAAATAAAATATAAGGTTAATATCCATGATGCTAGCTACAGTTTAACTACCTTTCCTGAAATTTCTAAAATTTCCCCATCAACATTAACCCTTCAACTATCTAGAAACAGGATTGCTTTCTCTGTGTTTTTATGTCTCTTCTCCAATGTGCTATGAATTACAGACTTGCATCAGCAGCTTCAGGCCTCTGGCTGCTTAGTTTATGGTTGAGAACATCTTTATCTACCTCGGGAGTTTTTTCCCATGAAAAGTTATCCATTATTACTGCACTAATAATCTGCTCTCCTTTATCTTGTTACTATTCTGTATGATAGAACCTTATCACATCTTACTTAACATTCTTTTCAGTTTCTGTCTAATAATCAACTTTGATTAATTCAATATATACATGCAGATACAATGAAGTTCTTGTTTTTAGCAATATTAATGGAAACAAATTCCTGAGTTCTCATGTTGTGTGAACTGATCCACCATGCAGAAAGAAACTTAGGATTTTATTGTCTCCAAAGGGTAAGACAGCATATGTTGTAAAAACAGTTGGAAAAAAAATGTAGGAAAAGCTATGATAATTGCAAAGGAAGGGAAGGGGAAATACCAAACTTAGAAACATTACAGAAGCAGCATGGGCAGCTAGTGAAGAATAACACTGCTACCATCTTTCTCTTCTGAAAATTGAGCTAAAGCAAAACAACAACATTGCAAATACTAAAATTCTTTTCTTGTATTAACCGTAAAATATTTCATTATTGCACTGGAGCAGATAATTAGGAAATTATAGCTACTGTGATTTGATGAAGTAACAGAATTCTGAAGCATACCTGCTTGACAACCCTTAACTTCAAAGTTCAGCAAGATTTTTGAAGGATTCCTTCTGCTTTTTACCTTTTTGCAATTCCTTCTCTCTCCACTGCATATTTAGCTCTTGATCAGGGATGCTTTGTCTTACTAAGGAGTTATGAATAAAATTTAGAGTTCATAAAAAAGGCAGCTGGGGAGTAGTGTAGTCAGAAGCCAGAGTGAGAAACGTGAAAAACAATACTAGTAAATATAATGAGACTTATGAATGACAGCATTCTACCACATGGTTTTGCTTCCCCCAAGGACATACATACCTTGAAGAAACATGATTTAAAGAAACTGATAGGATTCTAAAGGAAAGGTTGTTCTCCTTTGTATCATCCATTAACTCCATGAGGAACTTGTGGCAAGCATCCAGTCCTGGTCATCGTCAGCAATGGAGTTATGCTATGGAGTTGCTTTGAAGGCATATGCATGTGCTGACAAACTTTCTGATGGTTAGAACAGGATTCAGTTCCAATAGTGATAAATATCTTTTATTTTGGAACTGGAAAACAGTGTTCTGCCTCTAAATTGTGTTTAGGTACCTATACAGAGAGTGTCTGTGAATCTGGAGTTAGGATTAATTACACAAATGTAATTCTGTATCACCTTGTTCTGTACTGGATTATTTCTTAAGAATGCACTGACACACAATATTATGCTGTCACAGGGGAACTTATGGCAGAATGGCTGCAAGAACAAATCACATCACTCAATAACATAGAATCTAAAATTTATTTTCTAAGTGGGATAGATATAGCAGATGTATAGTAATATCTATTCTAAGATTTTTAGGACATATATACACCCTGTATAACTACTTATGCTAGCCAAAGCTCCTGCTTCTTTGGTCCATTCATGCTTGGCACTAATTTTCAAATGTTAAGGTATATAAAAAAGATATGTTTAATCTTAGCGGTAACTTAACCAAAATGAATTCAGAATTCCTTTGGGAATATAAAACAGTTCATCAGGTCTACAAAGAATTATTTTTTCAGGGAAGAATCTTGATGATTTATTTATAATATTCAAAACCAATTAAAAAGTTCTCTAATAATTAGAACTACTTAATCTTCTCTAAGGCAACATGAAAGTGAAAATAATTAAAATAACAGCAGTGAAATTGATTAGGAAAAATAACTATACTGATTGTAAGACATTCTGAGAAAAAACTTCTGGGAAATTTACCCAAGTATTTGATGTCCTCTGGTTGCTAAAATTATCTGTATTTTCTATTTACAAACATATAGAAAGAAAATTATAAACTTAGAAGCTCTTCTCATGTAGTACAGATGAGAATTTGGGAGGTGAAAACATGCATACTTTCTCCTTTATACTTATATAAACTCCATGAGAAATGCCACCTACACGGTAGCTATACTACAACATAGTTTAAAGCTGTTGTGTAAGAACCTAGTTATTTGAATGAAAAAATAGTGGTTACAAACTGTTTTGTAATCTCCACAATGTAATTATCCTGCATGTTATGAAAGTCTGGCAATGTTTTCCTGTGTTCCTTTGGAATCAATTTATTAATTAAAAAATTAGGTCAGCTCCACTGACCTAATTAACTCTAATAAAACCAGCTAGATCACAATTAAGATTCTCCTTTCACAGAGGTATTTTTTGTCTCTTTAGTGTCATTTGTAATTTAAGTCTGGAGAGCTAGTACAATTCTTTTGTGCTCTTTGTATTTTACTCATTGCTACTTGATCTGCTTATTTAAAACAATACGAGTCCCACAGCTAACAAAAGCCAGGGACAAACTTTGAATGCCAAATTTAGTATATGTATTATTCATGTAATTTGTGGTCTCTATGAAAATATAAGTGAGAACAAAGTCTGTGCTAGAAGGAGGAAAGTTTTATAATCCTAACTGTATTGTCACTGCATCTTCCAAGGAACCAACAAGGTTACTGACTTATGTGGGCTGAGCTTCATGAATTATCAACTTAGGAAGCACTGACTAAACCTGTGTTACTGGGTTGGGTTTGTTCCACTGAGGAACCGTATTGCTAAAAGACAACTTTCTGCACTGCAGAAAATAAATAGTAAGTTACTTTTTGATTAAATTAAAGCAATATCTCTATCCATCTATACCATTTTTTTGAACAATACCAGGGTAATTTCCTGTTTTAGGTTTATAATTACAAGAAGCTTTTTGGAACAGGATGCTGAGATGTATAAACAAAACTCTGTAGAAAGCTCCAAAGTATATAGTCTAAGCTATTTGTCTTAGTTTCCACTGCAGTTGGTTAATGGCGAAACATAGTCCACCTAGATGGTGTATTATCTAGCTTAGGCACCTATAGCAGAGATACACTACTTTCTTTACAATTATTTCTCTCTGCTTCCTAAAAGAATTAAAATATCTTAGATGAGAAGTGTAATCTTTCAGCTAGTTATAGTAAGTTAAAATTAATTATGCTTGTTACAGTATGACTATTAGACAATCCGTAGGCCGGATTGTCTGATCATTCCTTACACAGGAGGAATCCACAATAAACGGAATGAATACCATAACAAAACTCCTAAGTAGCCCCTGAAGAGACAACCGCAGGGGAAAATGAGCAATCCTGAAAGACTACATACACTAGAAAGTTTCTTAGCTGTGGGAAGAAATTTTAAGAGTGAGAAACTCCCACAGCTGCCAGAGTTCATAAATGTGTCAAAAAAAACCGTCAAATAGTTAGATGACTCAATTCATTCAAAATAACAAAATAGTGATCATCCAGAGATAATATCTAGTGTGGAATTAAAAATACCAGCTGAAAGATGACCTAATGTCCCCATAGGCCCATTTTACATAGGCCCTAAATTCTGCTGTTCCCAAAAGTTTTGCTAGAAGAAAGTGGAACATTATGGGAACTGATTCCACTCAAGAGCCATTGTTGGTAACAATCAATTTCAAAAAACGCCTCACTTGGCAAAAGATGACGACTGTAGCATTGCATCCGTCATGCTCATCTTGTTATATAATGCACGTTGCAAATTGCTTTCATCTTCTAAGAATCACAAGGAGGGCTGTGGTGTAAACACTACAACCTTTTTCTTTTGAGGGTACTCAATATAATTAAAACCTCCAGTATATGATTTGAATATAATTCAGTTAGACTCTGCTTCAAATTGTTTCAGTATTCTTATCTACGAATTTACATTATAACAGACTTTACTTCTGGAAGGGATATTATTGGGTTAAAAAATGGCTGGATGGCCAGGCCCAGATTGTAGTGGTGAATGGAGTGAAATCCCACTGGCGACTAGTCACCAGTGGTGTTCCCCAGGGGTCGGTGTTGGGGCCCATTCTCTTTAATATCCTTATGGATGATTTGGATGAGGGAATTGAGTGCACCATCAGTAAGTTTGCAGGCGACACCAAGTTGGCGGGAAGTGTTGATCTGCCAGAGGGTAGGAAGGCCCTGCAGAGGGACCTGGACAGGTTGGATCAATGGGCAGAGGCCAATGGGATGATGTTCAACATGGCCAAGTGCCAGGTCATGCACCTTGGTCACAACAACCCCATGCAGCGCTGCAGACTTGCGTGACTAGAAAGCTGTGCAGAGGAAAAGGATCTGGGGGTGTTGGTTGATGCTCACCTGAACATGAGCTGGCGCTGTGCCCAGGTGGACAAAAAGGCCAATGGCATCCTGGCTTGTATCGGGAATAGTGTAGCCAACAGGACCAGGGAGGTGATCATCCCCTTGTACTTTGTTCTGGTGAGGCCGCACCTTGAGTACTGTGTTCAGTTTTGGTCCCCTCAGTACAAGAAGGACATCGATGCCCTGGAGCATATCCAGAGAAGGGCTACAAAGCTGGTGAAGGGCCTGAAACACAAGTCTTATGAGGAGCATCTGAGGGATCTGGAGTTGTTTACCTGGGAGAAGAGAAGGCTCAGGGGAGACCTTATTGCTCTCTACAACTACCTGAAAGGAAGGTGTGGGGAGCTGTGGTTTGGCCTCTTCTCACAGATAACTAGTGATAGGACAAGAGGGAATGGCCTCAAGTTGCGCCAGGGGAGGTTCAGGTTGGAAATTAGGAGACATTTCTTCTCAGGAAGAGTAGTCAGGCATTAGAATGGGTTGACCAGAGAGGTGGTGGTGTCACCTTCCATGGGGGTGTTTAAGAAAAAGTTGGATGTGGCGCTTAGGGACATAGTTTAGTGTGTGATATTGGTGGTAGGGGGATGATTGGACCAGATGATCTTGGAGGTCTTTTCCAACCTTAATGATTCTATGATTCTATGATTATAATAATATATGACGTAACAGTAGTTATTCACCAAATGGCAAATAACTCAAAAAAAAAAAAAAAAAGAACTATTTCTTGGAATTCCAATAAAACATTGATAATTCATCATTCCACGATGAACTGCAGTTATGTGAAGAGAACCTTAGACAGTTCCTGTACCTTTTGGTTGCCTGTTAAACGATAGGTAAAGAATGGTCACTGTCATTTAGATGGAAATTTATTTTCTGTATATGTAATGCCATCCTGTGACTATTTATCCTTCATCCTATTTACCTGTCAGTACATCAGTGTATTACAGTTCAGGTACAGCAAGTTGCGAGTGATTGTGTATAAATCATAATAAAATATGTCACATAATATCTAGCTTTCCGTGTAGTATCTGAGTTATCTGGTGAGAGTATCTGGACATTTAAATTGTATGTGGTTTTCCATTAAACAAAAAACAGCCTGGCTCTCCAGACAGCAACTTGATATATTTGTAAACACAAAAACACACACAAAAACACCATGGAAGAAACTTTTGTTTTACAAAATTCTTTAATTCCTTATGAGAAATTCAAGAAGAGTATTTTCTAAGCATAAAACTTTCTAAAAGGCCGATCAGTAGAAAAAATGGTGTAATGATCTTAAGTGAAACAACACAAGTTACATCAACTACAGTTATCTATATATATCTCTTTCTAAAAATGTTATTCTTGTTGCTGGGGAAATTAAATGATTTTTTATTTTAGCACTTCTGTGTGTGCCCATAACTCTATAAAATGAGAAGCTGCTGTGTTGAAGTGAGTTTAGCTTGAGTTTACTGGATGTACCTAATATAGCACATTTTCAACCTTCATAAACATAATAAAGCAAAACATTGAGATATTATGGAACTTACTGGAACTCTAGTCAGCAAACAGAACGTTTACTTTTCTTGTCCCTTTGGCTATATTTTTCTTTGTTTTCTTTATCATAGAAGAAACTGTTTCTATTTTATACAATAAAAATAAAAATTGGACTTGGAGAAAGGTAAAGAAAAAAAAATGTATAACCAGCCAGTACAGTTACAATGCTAGTGGATTTGAGATTTTTTTTTTTTTTAACCAAACTGTTAGGAATCAGGTTAGCATTCTTGAACAAACCACTTACAAAAATCTGGAAAGAAATCTACCTATGTTATGCGGGGGCATCTTCTGGAAATAGAGAATGTAATAACCATCTCCTCATTTCAGGGAAAAAGCACAGCTTGGAAATTTGATGGGTTTATAAATACTCTTGAAATTTTCCTTTTAATGAGATGGATGGATTTGTAAGCCTTTATGTGCTAAAACTCAAATATTCTGGGTGGTTAACTCTTATAGAAAAACTGCAGAGATGAGCAATTGCATATCCAGATGACTAAGAACTATCTTAATTAAGACGTAAGGAGCTGATGTTTCCACGATTTGTCATCTATGTTGATGAAAATTGAATTTGAAACATGCGCATTGTTGTGTGTGGGAACACTAGCTGTAGAATAGAAATTATGACATCTTTGGCACCATTTTGACAATATCATAGATGTAAAATGTATGGACATTTTCTGCTCAAAAAGTGTGTTTTACCTAGTATGAACAGGGATACATAAATATATCCTTCACTTCAAGCAACAAAATCTTGAATCCTGCCCCTGCCCCTGTCCCTGCCCCTGCCCTTGCCCTTGCCCCTCCTCCTAGTGTTTCATGAAGGGTGAATAAAGACTTTGAAAGAAAGGATAACGTGATAGTACTCTTGCTTGATTGTATTGATTTGGCACTTTATCATGGTATACTTCCAACAGATGTGTGAAATGTGAGCAGCAACAGTTCTGCATAAACAGGGTCACTAAGCTTAAGCTTTTGTTTTTTGTTTTTTCTTCCCTATTGCTACTGTTGCTACTCTACTCATACAACTGAACCTAGGAGGTGAGTTGACTCATTACTATCTCTTTCGGAAAACAAACAAGAACCTCCCTTATTCTGTTACTAAGAGCCCTAGTTCTCAGGTTAAAATGCATAAGATAGCATGAAGTCAGTGCTGGGGTTTAAATCTGTTTCAGTTTGATTTTCTTTTAGCATGCTTTTGAATTCATATTTAATATTTTCATATTTCATATTTCAACTGCTTAATATTAATTTCATTTTATATTTCCAGTGGGAATCTGGTTCTCAAAGGATTTTCTGCAGCACTGTCCAAAACAACATCACGGGGGAATGGAGATAATTGAGCTTGTATTATGGTTGGGCTCATTTTTCTCTCTCTACAATTTTTTTTTCCTCAGCATGACAGTTGCGATCTCCAAGGAGAGAATTAGAGAATTCTTTTAAAAAACTGGTAAGAAGTATCGGCCCTTTAGAATGATTCTATTGTATCAGGTCAACAGGATAATTAATTATTGAATTTAAAATATTCTGCTGATCTTTCTGCTTCTTCGGATGTGCTGGGCCTTACACTAACAGTTTTTCTTTTCCTATAAGAGTAGTGAACTGAGTAGCTGAATACTACAGTTAGACGACATGTTGTAGTGTGTCTAAAGAATTAAACTTCACTAGAACCTTTTAGCTTATGTTTTCTGTAGCCATAATCTTATCTATGGTAAACATTACTTTTAGTTACTGACCTGAGTCTAAGGAAGAACATTTTGGATTGTTGAGTAACTGGGTTGATATATATATATATATATATATATGTACATATATATTTAAATTATTTTTGGACTCTCTATTTAAGAAAACATAGTGTAGCTTTCTGAAGAGCAGACTACATTGATTTCAGTCCTCCATATGCCAAAGGAAACACTTGTGCTTCTTCATTCTGTATTAAAGAGTTAATATTGTTCAGGTAGAAGTCGTCATCTGACTAGGTATAGACTGCCACAGTGAAGACTGAATAGTATATGCTCACTTTGCAGTCAGTGAAGAGAAATAGGCACTTGTAGGACATGGGTGTATCTAGACATATATCATCAGTAGAGATTAGATAACTGAAGGTTTTATCTCTCTTTATAGATAAGTGTCATTTTCTTGTTTTGAAATAAACTGAGCACAACGTGTAAATTTCCTGTAGAGGTTCAAAGGAGAACGAAGTGCAACAGAAATTAATTGTTCCTGGCAACAGAATGATTTTCCTCTTTAAGGGTTTGGGATCAGTTTTCTTAAAGGGATATGGCTGGTCCCTAAGAAACTAGTAGTATGAAATAGTAATAGTAATCTATAGCATAGCGGTATGTTTCTATGGGTACAGTGGTTCTCAAAGTTTTTAAAAAAGAAATCCACTTTTGCAGGGCCACGTGTCTTTATGTTCCACCTTTTGCATATAATCCAAACTAATTTTTTTTTTTTAACCTTTATTTTTTATTAACCTGTCACTTAAATTTAAAATGAGTAGTTTTATATCTAGGAAAGATCTTTCATTCACTTTTCCTCTCATATTGAAATCTTAGTAACTACCACTGTTTTTATTGGTTCTCAGCAGAGATGGCAGCAGATTGGTTCCTGCAGGTTGGCATACTAATAGGACGCTGCAGTTACGCAAGAATGCAAATTAAGTACCAGACCAAAGGATCGTACAGTTTCATACTTCGTTGACAGCAAACAGCAGATGTTTTAGAGAAGTGTTAGAACACAATACTGCTGAGTAGGAAGCACAAAACAGTACTTCCGCTAACACAGCTAAATTTTCAGAGAAATAGTTTATATGCTTCCCAAACCACAAATTATATCTCTATTCTTGATACATATTACATTTGTATTTTTTGAACTTTTGCGATGATCTTTGTATTCGTAATAGTTTTTTGCCATCTGTTACATTCTGTAGCAATCAGCTCTATACTTTACCAATGTGTGGTTGATAAGAATGCACCTCCCCCCCCTTTTTTTTTCTGTTTTGAAAAACTGTCTGCAAGTGTTAATGTTGGAAGACTGGCTGCTAACTATCTTTAATTGGCAGTAGCATTCATTCCTGGGCAGAGGAGTGAATACTGCACTGCTCCTCTGGAGCTGTTGGATGAAATAAAATGTAATAGTTCCTCTACTAGTATATATTTCTTGTTATACTTTCAGATGTTTCTCTATTATTATAAAATATTACCATGAACATTAGAAAATAGGTGTATTTGAATGAAATTCCCATGAAAATATTTGTGATTTCAGAAAAAAAAAAACTTTAAAAATAGGACAGATAATAGAACGATTTATGGATGGTTGATGAAGGAAACTTGGAGAGAAAGACGGATGAAAGAAAATACAGTATTTTTCTATATATAGTGAGAAATTACATCTAAAGGAATCTGAAAACCCCAGTGTAAATGTGTAGAATTAAATAATACCATTTGGGCTCATGCACAGTTTTTTAAATGTATCCAGTGTGTAAACAATGCAGCTCACTCATGCCATCAGTTTTATATATATATATATATATATATATTTCACACACACAAAAGAAATATTTGTTGAAAGATTAACATAAAAAGATGTATAATTTAATAGTTTTGATCCTCAGTAGTGCAGAAAGAAAACATTTTGGGATGCTGATTTGTCACTTTGGTTGAAGCACTGGCTAAGAGCTTTGCTGTAGCAAATGCTTTTAATAAATTAGTGGCTTTATTATAGTGAAGTGAGAACAATGTTCATGCTTTTACCCCTGTTCATCCACCTTACCATTGAGAAGCAGTAATTTTTTCTTCTTATGTTGGGGTAGCTTTCCCTATAGAGGAACTCTAAATCTTTGCTGTCCCATAAATATATGAACATAAACAGCGATTTATTGCAATTTAGCTCCTGTTTTGGTGGAGGAGGTTTATGGTGCTGAGAGAACTCATTAATCTAATTCACAGCTCATAGTATAAACATAACCTTTACAATATATAACAGCAGAAATTATGCATGGTTATGATTTACTGTTTGTGTTTTGTAAGGAGAAAGAAGTGTGAACTTGTCTTGTGACTTCCAGTTTTAATGCTCACTGATTAAGTTGAAAAATTAATATGAAACTGCTATAAATAACAATCTATGTATATTTACATTTTGATGTTTTTTTTTAATAAAATATTAAAATTAAGATGCTGTGAGAACAGCATATGAGTCAGACAAGCAACCTTAAAAGGCATATACCAGAGCTGCTATTAACCTGAGCAATTATTACAACAGAAAATCTGCTTAAAAGATAAGATTTCTGACATTTTCTCTCTTTTTAACATTATATAACACAGAAAAATAAGACATTACTGTGTTGTGGAAGTGTTAAATTGCTCTTTAGGTCTTACATGCTTAAGTATGCATATTTTATTAGGATTCATATTCTCACTGAAGTGGAGAACTCCAATTTTGAATTGAGTGGATGTTAATATAATAATTGTAATATATTCATAACTTGTAATGCTTTTATGAGTTTACCTATACTCAGACTGAATTTTAAGAGAAACCTAAGATGCTTAAAAAATAGGCTTTTTTTTCTTTTTTCTTTTCTTTTTTTTTTTTTTTTTAAAGTAATCAAAAGAGTGATCATATTTTGGTGTTTCCATTTTTGGTCACTGTGCAGCAAATTTTGAATTTCTATCGAAATAGCTCTTATAATTATGAATTCTCATTATTTTTAATATATTTTAAGAACATTCTAGAATGTGTATATCATACTCTAATATTTTTCAGAGTATTTTGCCAACATCTGCAAGTGATGTCATTGGAATATTGCATGGTTAAATACATTTAGCTGACACTTTTTTGAATATTTTACAATTTATACATGAGAGTTAAAAATATTTTATTGAGATACCTTACTAATCAAATCATAGCTCTTCTTATAGAGCCATATTCTACCTATAATCACTATTTCAGTAGAGAACGTTCAATTCATAAAAGTAAACCTTAAATAATATTTTTGTTTTTAAAATAGTATGGATAGACTATTATCAAAAACAACAACAACAAGAAGCAATCTTAAAAATAATGCGAACTTCTGTTCAGGAATCATGAAAAAGTTAGGAAACGTTAGTGATAAACTGTATTGTAAAATTTGTCTTTTTGCTCTCATATTGAAAGCAAACCTGCAATTTAAATTCACTAAAATTATGATTTAAAGTTCTATGAGAAGATTTTATTATTGAAAGTCTTAGCAAATAAACACTGTAATTCCTTTAAAATGTAATAAAAATAGCTTAGTAGAGAATATTTTACAAAGAATGGTGATTATTTTTAGTTTTTACAAATCATTTTAATTATTTGTTGTTCATTTTCAATTTGAGCCATATATTAATTGGTGATCTCATAAGCACCTGTGACCAACATTTAGTCATAAGATGCATATATTATTTTAATCTATAAGATATACGGAGGAAAAAAGCTATATCCTTGTACATTTCCTCACAGTTTTTCCCAAATCCTTTGTTTTGTAATGTGACAGTTTCTGTACAATACAAGAAACTCATCTGAAAGTTTCTACCAATATAGTAGATATTACAGCAGTGCAACTGTATGAATGCTATATAAATTTTAAATACATATATTTATTCTCAGTTAGATGGTGTTAATTATTCAACTTTTCCTTCCAAGCTTTGAAAGGAAGAAAGAAATAAGATCCATCTCTCTAAGAGTTATTAAGAAGAAAATACAATGATATCTATAGAGACATTGCAAGAACATAGGGACAAAGATCTTCCTTAAAATGAATGTTTTTTTTTTTTTTTTAAAGGGGGGGGGAAGGAAAAAAAAAAAGCAAGAGATAGAAAACTTTTAAAATGTTAGTGACTTAGAAAGTTAAAATACCATAGTACACATTGATGTTTTTACGTGTATAGAGCAATATATTATTCCCAATGTTAAGTAGAAGATGTTTGGATGACTCTGGTTAAAGTTTCTATGCAACGGGAAGACACTGAGGACACATCGCTGTTTGTAAAAAGTTTTAAGTAATAGATTGATTTAACTCTCCAGTAGAATTTAGCAGGTAATTTCCTTAGAATCTATTTTATATTTCAATCTTAAAGGGAAGCAGTAGAGTTCATAAACAGTTTTCCTTATATTTTGACAATGTACTTGTCTTTTAGAGATGATTAAATATTAAAATAAACCTTTTATAATGTAGTGACAGATGTTTTCAGCTATAAAATATTCTCAAATCTATTTATTAAGCTCATAATTATCTATTTCTTCAAGCAAAGGGAGAAGAACCCATTATCAATTCTGAAGAAAAATATATATGCGGTTCTGGTGGACTCAGGTAATACAAAGCAGTTGACCACATTGCAGAGGTCTGAATCATAACAGCGAAATATTTGGCAATGTATTCTGAAGATTTAAAACATAAGAGCCATATACTGACCCTAAATTGTGTGATCAATAATAATGTATGAACAATAATGCATGAACAAAGTATTGAGAGTTCTGCTATGGTACTACAATATGGAATTACAATACTCTAAGTGAATCAGTCTAGCTGATAAGAAAAGATTTGTTTGAATGCTAACTACTGAGTGGACAGTCAAAAACTGACACTGGCATATTTCGGAGAAGGGCTTTATGTAAAGCAAGCCAGCCTAAATCTAAAAAGCTTAATTATTTAAATTATTTATCTAATTATTTAAATATTGTAATAACCATAAATACCTATAGTGTTACACAAATCTGCAGCTACATTTTACTAATACTCGAAAGCCAAATAAGGACAATTGGCTTATAGCTTTGGTAAATCAAGTTTAATCATTCAAACCAGAAGATAAATGATTTTGATCAAATGGAAGACCTTTGTATGACAAGGTTGTTTCCCCTCTAGACTAAAGTTAATCACAGCAAGTAAGATTTCTCATAATCCTACCCCAATCTATTCCCATCATGCACTAATTCCTTCTGAAAATACTCAAGATGAAGAAAATAAAGAACATATATTCCAATAATACATTTCAACGTTATATTCATCAATGTCACATGTACACTTTCCTACTGACTACCAAAATAATCTGGTTGATAGAATTTAAAATGTTATTTTGAATTCTATTGATGAACATTTATAATTATGCTTTGTAATTAATTTAATAATTGCATTTTATTTACAATTTAATAATAACATAGCATTAATTATTATTTTGAAAAGAATATCTAATATCTAATTTTAATAAATTTTATTTTTTTTCTTGTAGTTGTCTTCCTAAATCAGATAAACTACCAAAGTAATGTATGAAAAGCTTCAAAGAAGTGGTGGGAGAGTTTGTGAAGGCAGATATTACATGATATGGAAATATCTGAAACTAGCCATCAAGGTGATTTTTTTTTTCATTAATACAAATGTGTCTAATGGAATAAGAATGTTTAATAAAATGAACATCAAATTGGTAAGAAGTGAACAGTAGTGAACAAAGAAGTGAACAATTATATTCATTCTTTAGTCTAAGAACAATTTGAAAACTCTCTGCAAATAAACCACATTACTTACTTCTCTGTAGGAACTAACTTATTGTCCCCATTCCTTTTTCATCAAGTTGAGATACCTTTTTCTAAAGAACATTTGAAAAAAGAAGCTTCTACCTTTTTAGATTATTTTCCTATAAGAAAAAAAGAGTAAAGTGAACAGTCATACCATATGAAGGATGCTGATTTACTTGTTTTTAGCATTGCACTGATTATCACTTAGAATCTGTCCTTAGAAATATTTTCTATGTGAAACAACATTATGGATGTGTGACACACGCTGTTTCCACCCCCCCCCCCCCCAAAAAAATAAATCATCATCAGCTTGCTTTTTTTGAATCATGATCTTCATGTATCCTAAGAAAGGCATATTGTGGGCTTAATTGAACAGCAGCTAGGAGTAATTCGGAGACATCACTGTGTCTTCACAACTCTAGCTCTAGGTGGGAACATCATGTAGGAGTACAGATTCATCTTTTAAAGGCACTGAAGTTCAAAGTGCCTTCACTAAATAAAGACCCTAGCTATCTCTAGCTCTGAGTATACTGCTAGAAATGGATACACCTGGAGAGTTATTTTAGACCAGCATGAACTGGTAGTTGGTTGACGTCAGGACTTTCAAATTATTTAATTCAGATCTTCTACAAAGAGATAAGAGATAAGAATCAATATTAGAATCATAGAATATCCGGAGCTGAAAGGAACCCACAAGGATCATCAAGTCCAACTCCTAGCTCCACACAGAACCACCACAAAAAAAAACAAAACAGACTGCGTGTCTGAGAGCATTGTTCAAATGCTTCTTGAACTCTAACAGGCTCGGTGCAGTGACCATTTCCCTGGGGAGCCTGTCCCAGTGCCCAACCACTCCTACCAATGAAGAACCTTTTCCTAACACTGAGCCTGACCCTCCCCTGTCACAGCACCATGCTGTTCCCTTGGGTCCTGTCGCTGTCACTAGAGATGAGATCAGTGCCTGCCCCCCTGCATCCCCTCATAAGGAAGCTGCAGGCTGCCATAAGGTCTACCCTCAGTCTCCTCTAGGCTGAACAAACCAAGTGATCTCAGCTGCTCCTCTTACATCTTGTATATTTTGCATACATCCTGCATATTGGGTATGTATGGTTGCACTTCTGTACTTTCAGTATCTGAAGGCCACATTTTGTGCATTTTTCTCCTACCGCAGATTAATTCTTATATTATCTTTTAACAACTTGCCTGGGGTGACATTCATTTCACATACTTCTAGATAGGTAAACATCAGTCTAAGCTAGTTGTAAAAGCCTCTCCAAGGACAGTGATAAATACCTCCAAAAGAGCAGTCATCCTAACTGAAGACAGATGTGTAAACCAAAGCAGATGACTTTCTGTTTCTACATCTCTGGCACACAATCCCAACCTCAGGATATATGTCTGATGCTGTTTCAATGATCCAGCCTCCATATGCTTCAAATTAATTGCTTTACACTTCCTGAGCTCTCCCATTACTTTCTCTCCCAAGCCACAGACAATGGTTATATCCTCTCAAATTCCTGCTAGACAATTTGGCAGGAAAAACACAAAGGAGAAAATAATTTCATATTATTTCTACTTCATTATTATTAAAGCAAACGAAAATTTACAGGCAAGCTGTCAGCTTCTCCTCCTTCCTCTTGTCAGACTCCTTAACTGCAATGGAAGGTGCTGAAAATGGTATGTTCTGAAACAGAGGAATCCTCCTTCCCATGCTATGTACTCACACAGAAGATACAAATCCACCACACCACATTTACTAATACCTTGGAAAATTAATACGGATGGGACAATTTCTTCCATTAGAAATAGACCAGTAGATAATAGATAATGCTCAAGCAACTCTCAGGCATTCTTCCACAAGATCTTGTGGATGCTTCCAATTGGCTGACAGGCAGGTCTCAAAGGGTTGTGGTAAATGTGGCTAAAAGGGCTGCGGTAAATGGGGCGACATCTGGCTGGCGGATGGTCACTAGTGGGGTCCCTCAAGGCTCCATTTTAGGGCCAGTTGTCTTCAATGTTTTTATAAATGATTTGGATGTAGGACTAGAAGGTGTTTTGAGCAAATTTGCCGACGACATTAAACTTGGAGGAGTTGTGGACTCGGATGAGGGTGGAAAGGCCTTGCAGAGAGATCTGGACAGATTGGAGAGCTGGGCGATCACCAACCACATGAAGTTTAACAAAAGCAAGTGCCGGGTCCTGCACCTGGGACGGGGCAACCCTGGCTATACATACAGACTGGGCGACGAGACACTGGAGAGCAGCCCCGCAGAGAGGGATCTGGGGGTTGTGGTTGACAGCAAGTTGAATATGAGCCAGCAGTGTGCCCTGGCAGCCAGGAGGGCCAACCGTATCCTGGGATGCATCAAGCACGGCATTGCTAGTCGGTCGAGGGAAGGGATTGTCCCCCTCTACTCTGCGCTGGTGCGGCCTCACCTCGAGTACTGTGTGCAGTTCTGGGCACCACAGTACAAAAAGGACATTAAACTGTTGGAGAGTGTCCAGGGGAGGGCAATGAAGATGGTGAAGGGCCTAGAGGGGAAGACGTATGAGGAGCGGCTGAGGTCACTGGGCCTGTTCAGCCTGGAGAAGAGGAGGCTGAGGGGGGGACCTCATCGTGGTCTACAACTTCCTCGCGAGGGGGAGTGGAGAGGCAGGTGACCTATTCTCCATTATCACCAGTGACAGGACCTGCGGGAACGGTGTTAAGCTGAGGCAGGGGAAGTTTAGGCTAGACATCAGGAAGAGTTTCTTCACCGAAAGTGTGGTCGCACGCTGGAACAGGCTCCCCAGAGAAGTAGTCACTGCACCAAGCCTGTCTGAATTTAAGAAGAGATTGGACTGTGCACTTAGTCACATGGTCTAAACTTTTGGGCAGACCTGTGTGGTGCCAGGAGTTGGACTTGACTTATGGGTCCCTTCCAACTTGGGGTATTCTATGATTCTATGATCTTCCTTGGATAAGACATGAGAATACATTACAAGAGGGTATGCTTGTACAGTGCTTGTGCACCATTTCCACAGATTTTCTGAAAGAGTTCACAATGTGAATTTTAAACTTTTTTTTTCTTTCTTTTTTTTTTTTTTTAATACTGAGGACAAGAAAATCCCGTGTAAAGATTCTCCTTTTTGAAGCAAGATCCAAGTACTACCTTCTTGATCTTTCTTCCATGAGTCCAAAAGCAGATGCAGCCTTGATCTAGATAGTGGCTGGTACAGCAATAAGAACTGCAAAATCATCTCATGATGCAAAATTGTTCACCAGCTCTGGTGCTGGTAATCTGTTGGGAATAGTAATGATGAGGCACACAAATCTGAGTTGTCTGTTCCTGCAAATTCTGCGATGCAATGCACTCCTTTGCATGCTGGCGAAGAAGTATTGCTGGCTACTACTGTGGGAACGTGAGTTTCCAGATAACACAGACACATCTCTGGAGTGTAAGAATAGTTTTGTAGCTTCTCTCCTGCTCCTGTTTCTTGATTAAGATAAGATCGTATCACTGTCTTTTTGCTTGAGACCAAAGATCTGTAATGGACAATAATAGTCTGTTTCCAAGATCCTGGATGTCACCCTTGAAGAGAAAGTTGAGGTTTAACAATAAACTCCCAGTTTATTCTCAAATTCATTTTCTACTTCAGAAGAAAAGTCGGTAGCACTACTGGGACATACATAACTAGTTGTTTACTCTTGACATTGTAGCCCTATATATTCATTGTTCATGGTAGCAAATTGTGCCTTGCATGTCAGCATATTTCTTCACCTGCCTACCTTGTTCCCTCTCTCGTCCATTATCTTTGTTTCTCCTCTTTTCACCCTTGGATAGCACATCTCCATGAAGAGAGAAGCCCATATATCTCATTATTTCACACTTTCCTCTTCACAGATGGTAACCCCACCTGCAGATCTGCCCTTTTCTTGCCATTACTAACTTCATGCCCTGTTTAAACTCTGTTATGTTTGCAACCAGGTCACCTACTGAGGGAATGGCTACTTCTGACAAGACCCAATCTCCTATTAAGTAAATGAGCTACAGACACAGAGGCCCAATTATTATTAAGTGTTAGCATAATTGTAATTATAAGTAGAGTGTTTCGTTACAATACAGCTGTTGAGGCTTTAATGCAACCCTGCAATGTGCTTTATTAATAAGCTGTATAGAATTGCTGACTTCACAATTTTCTGGATCACATTTATGATAACAAAAGAGGTTATGAAAATGAATTCACTACAGGAGCCCTACTGTGTTAGTTACTATGATTCACAAGTTTATTATGGTAATAAAGCAACATGAGACAATAATGTTGGGAACTGAAATACACTAATGATGCTTCATATTGTTCCAAAAACATTATGCAGAAGTGGTAAAAAGTGTTATGACTTGCAGATAGTCAAATGTAGCAGATGTCACACTACTGAATAAAGCAAGAGAGATGCTACTGTTAGCCCATGCACCATTTGTTGCTTTCTTCCATGGTCTTCCTAAGTGAAGAGAATGTTTAAGTTGGTTAGTTGGCAGAAAAAAATATGATTTTTATTAATTCTTATCAAATTATAAACTAATATTTGAGAGACAAACTGTGATCTTATCTTCACTAGATGTTTTCTACTTAACTTTATTGATACTTGGTAAACAGATTTCTGAAGCAAAAGATTAAGTGTTTGAAGGCAATGCTTCCACTATTCTTAAATGTATGTTGAAGCTGTTTGCTAGTTAAAGCTGTTCAGTGTAAACCTATTTCAAGTGGCTTTGAGGAAATAAGAACATGACAGATCAGAACAACAAGGGAAATTTATGATGCTCCTTCCAATTTCTAAATAATGGCAGAGTCAACTGTCCCAGATAAACATTTTAATATGAAATTATCACATACTGTGTTTAATTTACTGTAAGCAAGGTTACAGCAAGATTCACTCCAGTTAGGATTATTCAAAAATAGGTGGCACTTTTTGAACATAAATTTTGATTAATCTGGGTATAACTGCATTGCAAATGAGAGTTCCAAGAAACCACTGTACCCTGATTGACTATGCTGTTTAATAGCTAACTGTATCTGTGATTTTTGCTTTCAGCCTTTTCAATTAGCTTATGCCAAGACAAATCTTCTCTAAAGGGTGTGATACACATCATGAAGACCAGGTTTTGGTCTGTTTTTCTTTTGTTTAGCATTGTAGAACTATGCACATATATTCACAGGTCTTTTTATAGATATATAGTCTATATCCAAAAACACTGTTTTGCATTAAGAGATTCCATATGTTAGTTTTAGTGCTATATACCTGTATATAGTGTACAGAGGAAAAGTAATAAATTACTCTTGCAGCAAAGCTGTTCTGCGACTCTCATAAAATATGTCACATTAGTGAAGACTGGAGAGTACAGTATCCATTAAATACATTGCAGTATGATAAAAAGAATGATCATGATCATGGAAAAATTCTCATTTAAAGAAAGATTAAAGTAATGAATAGCAAAGTTATAAAAATATGTTGTCTCTGTCAGAGCACATGAACAATGAGGACATTTAATGAAATTAAAGATGATATATAAAAAATGATAACACTTTCTCAAAAACTGTATGGAACTCATTGCTATAGGAAATCTGCAAGGCCAAGAAAATAAAAGAAATTCAAATGGAGCATTTAGATTTTAGATAGAGCTAAACTGTAAGACAGAATCTGGTCTTCCTAAAAGCCACTAATATTAGTTCACGTATCTTAGTGGATTGCTTAATCCACTAAGTACTTTCATTCGTTAGACATCTGTTTGAGTTTTCATTATTCTGAAAATGACTTGTGTGTTTCATTTTGTTTGTCAACACATGCTTCAAATGTGTTTTCTGCTGAGAAGGATAATTTTTGTCCAATAGTAAAATTTAATTTCAAAGTGCAATTACATGGTTTTAAACAAACAAACAAACAAAAATAAATAGCTTCTGAGAGCAAATTTGAAATCACCAATCATTTTTGTATCCCAGCTGTATGTACTATTCATCAGAATCTCTCTTCTCTGGTTTGGTTTTATTATGCTGGCATGCAGGGCTTCCCAGTGACCTGGACAGAAGAAGAGCAATACTTCATGTACTTGTGGTTGCAAGCCACTTCTGTCTTAATGGAAAAAAGTCCTCTCCTAAGTCCTCTCAAAACAATCTCTTTGAATGAATGGTAAAAAGACTACATTATTCACCACCTCCCTCCTACAAAGCTTTTCCACTCTTTTTTACGCACTTTTACTAAGGAGGTGTAGATGTACTATGAAACAAGATTCTCAAGGTGGTAATTTCCTATGGTTTCTCTCTAGTAGGAAGAGACAGACACTTTATCTAAGTAATTACATTTCTTTCTGAAACAACTCATTTGAAGGCTCCTTATACATTTAGTGGAAAATAGCAGGTAGCTTATCTGGAAGAACTATACATCTTTTTGCTTGCATTTAGAATCCCTCCCTTGATTCAAACAGAAAACTTAGACCTTAGATAGACTGAATTGACTTCATGGACCCAAACACGTAAAATTTCGGTAAGGTAGTAGTTAAAGCAGATGTCTAAACTAAGCTTCCATGCAAAAATATTCTGTCTTGAATTCATTGCCACTGAATGTTTTAAAACGCAATAGCCGGTGCTTCATAACACTGATCACTTAGAAATCTGGTATGGCTCAAGGTACCCCACTATTCTTTGACACTTCACTTTTCAGTGATTACTGAGAAATGAGAATTGCAAAAGAAGACTGGTGCCATGAAAAATTTAGCTAGACTTTAAAGTATTTGGAATGTGGAAGATTTAAACTTCACTTGAAATGTGTAAGAAATGGATGACAGCAGAAAAGAAGACATTTAGTGGTATTCTTATTTCTAAAGCAGCTATTTCTGAAGCATTACCTGCTTTCAAAACTGCTCAGTTAATTCAAGCAGAGGAGGCTAACTATATGACTATTACAGAAATGAGAAATACTTCATGTAAAATAGATTGAAAGATGCTTTTAATAGATTTTGTTAAAATAAAAGCAGAGAGAAATTTGCAATTGATCATCTATGGATGAGATTTTATCTTGCAATTTAGGGGAATAATTGGAATCCCCTACTATGAAATAATTATAATAATAAAACGGATTAAAAAATGGATGAAAATAAGTTGTAGTTAGCAAAATAAACAGATTTTTTTCAGCAAAGGAAATTACTCAAACAAGACTGAATGTGAGGGAGAATGGATAGGATTCTTGAATTGTTGGAGAATGTACAGTAAAGAGTGATATTGAAAGAAAAAGATACTGGAAATTCAAAGCTGGAGTCTATCCAAAACTCTGCATTATAGAGGATCAAGACAACATTTAACATTTGTGAAAACACAGAGAAAATGATCATGACTAAGAAACTGCAAGTATCAGAACAGAATGTGCGTTATTAAGAAAGCGGATAAAGTACCATTCGTTCAGAAGAATTATCTATAACACAAAATAGTAATGAAGAAATAGCTAGAAAGCATATGGGAATTGTACTAATTTTAAATTGATACAAAAGGCAATATGGTGCTAGAAACAATGTCATTAGTAATGTTAAATAAATCCGTAGGTAACAAAAATGAGGCAGGATAATCATTTGGGTAGGAATTAGACGGTAGTATTGTCCACAAACATAAGTATATCAGATAAATAGATGCATAAATATATAGAAGTATTTGCAATTTTGAATTTCTACCAGCTGCTATGCCTATAAATAATTAGGTTATACATGGTCAATCACCTAACTTCAACAAGAATGAAAAACAAAAACAAAATCAAAACAAAACAAAACAAAAAAACCACAATCACCAAATAATGCAGAGTATGCAGATATCACAGACTAAGATTCTGGGAAAGTTCTCTGCACGCTGAAGAAGAGATTAAAGGGGACTTTTTTACTTCATACACTTTGCTGTTATTGAACCATAGGAAAAATGCAAAATCAGGGAGAAACCAATAAGAAAGCAAAGTACTTGTGCTTATAGATAGGCTCAAAGAAGCAAGTACTTAGAAAATCAAGTAAGTTCTGCACAGATTATTTTGATATGAGAAGTGATTGTACAAGAGCATGTCTGGAGACTCCAGGTAGTTCTGTAGAAAGCCATAGCTTCTGGACTAAGGATAAACAGAACAAATTTAAGCTCTTTTTATTCAAAATACACATGGGACAAAATTAAGGTGTAGGAGAAGATAGTAAAACTGTTTCAATACCTAGTATGCCTACCACAACAGAGAATAAAGGATACTTCGTGGTAAAAATAAACACTGGAATTCTATGGATATATCAGTAACCCCAGAATACCACTGTGCAAAATTGTCCAATACAGCTGAGATGAAAAAAGACTTGAAATGCTTTGATTTTTTAATGTTTTTAGTATTGCATAGTACTACATAATTGTTCAAAAAGTTTACTGAACCATAGCCCTTTAGAACTGTTGTGATAAGCAAAAAAACCTTAAGGATATATGCCTACTGTAACATAGAAAATATATCTCCATCATGGTAGGCTAGCTACCTGGAATTTAAAACAACAACAACAACAACAAAACCTGACTTTCCTGCTCTGACTGCACTACAGACATACTTTAACTTATTCATAGTAACTTATGAAAGTTAAGAAAACGTTTCATCATAGCTGTGTATGAAGGTCATGGATTATCAAAACAACTATGTTATATGGTGTACAAGTAAAGAAAAGAAATCTGTTCTTAGTGTTTAGGTATGAAAAGCCTACTTTATTTCTAGAGGGGAATTGGTAGTTGAAACCATCCATAAGCTGCTTCTGGGATTCACTCCTGAATTTCAAATTGTCTTGGCAAGTCTCTTCTACGATACATGTACAGATTCCACAGTAAATATACAGATTTGGTAGATTCTAGACTTCCAGATACAATATCAAGACCAGTATTTAACTATTTTTGAAAAATGAGTGATCATATAACCCTTATGAAACATCTCCAAAATATCTTGTATAGTGCTTTCATTATTTTTCATGATTTTTGTTCACAGGTACATAAAAATCCACTTAGGCTTTTAAACATTCATTTTAAAATTTTTATTTAAATTCAGTTTTCAGGTAAATAGTTGCATATTTTTCATTGTTTTAAGATCACCTCTATATATGTTATTGACTTAAAAAATTGAATCCATTAATTAGGAACAAGTCAAGGTACTATCTTAGGCAGAAGTCATCACCTGTACGAATAGAGCCTAAGTAAAATCTAGAAGTTTCTGCAAAAGATTAAGTTATTCATGTTGCACTACAGTCTACAATGTCCTGCTAGCCCAGACCTTGTGTGCAGTTAAGTAAACATAAGAATATTATGTATGTCTTCCAACCTAATCCATTAGTCCTGTAGAACACCAGTAGGGCTTATATCAGGTAGAATTTATCTCACTTAACTTTGGAAAGAGTTCAGATGAAGATAACCCTGAAATTTGCAGAAAGGAAGAATACAGTAAAAATGAGTCTTTTTATTATTATTTTTTTTTCCAGATTCAAAGACATGAAGTAAGTATTCTGCAATGTAAAGTTCTGTAGTACAACAAATGGAAGTATTCTGCCTATGTAAAATCTCAGAAGCAAAAGGGTGTTTCAAGAAAGAGATAGGGCTCAACTGGAGATTGTCCAGAGGAGAATCATTCCATCTCTATAAACCATCAGGAAAATTACAAGAACTGAAGATCTTTCATTCATTCTTCAGTTTTGACAAGAAAATCCCTCTCAAGATCACAAATAGTGGAGCCACTAGTACAAAGTTACTTTATTATTATTATTATTATTATACATTTTAGGAAAGATCCTTAGACACAGTACTGAACCACTGAAAAAATGATTTAACATTCCTAGCTAATTTTATGTTACAGATTGACAAGACATCTTTTAAAGGAAAATATTTCTGAAATTTTAATGATGTGGATTACTAGTTTATATTGTGTGCCTAAAAAGGGTGTTGTGACAGAATATAGCTGGTCTAATATATATCAGGTGGACCATGATCCAGAGGCTCATGTTGAACAGTGACAATCAATTAGAGCTCAGATACTAAGTGAAGAGGTATGCTGACAGACCTACTTTTACTGATTTCCGACCAACATAATTCACTATTTTTAAGTAAGACTAAATAGGAAGTTTACAAAGGTTTATTTTTAAAGTTATTTGGGATTCAAACAGTCTTCAACTTTAACAGCAAAAGACCTAACTCTAAATCTTGTTTTTGTGTGAAAACAGGAGATACAGGATGTATGAGAAAGCTTATCAAAGTCTCCATAGGTAAGTAATTAAACAGCTTTGTGAAAGTTGTACACAGGCTGTGAGAGATAACTTGCCTTCCCTTGACTGGCAAAAAAAGTAGAAATAGAGACTTGTCCGAGATTTTCATTATAGCCAAATGTACAGTGGTAAGCAAAAGCTACATCATTTTGTAAAATCCTGGATACACTAGGTGCAGTCAGGTTTACTAGGCAAACAAAATAATATAATAAAAAGCCTTCTCGTGTGGTGTGTGCTCCTCAAAGAGGGACTAAGATCTCTAAGTCTTGTTTATATATCAGACCTATGACTGACTTCTGTGTCATGCAAGTGTCACTGTCTTATGGTATCCTACCATATGCCAAGCTTCTTATGTTGAACTATAATGATATGAATGATCAGTCCCAGAGTTCAGTTGAGATGACTAGTGAAAGCACGTTATAGTGGCAATATCTGTCAACTTTTATTTCATTACAGTCTGTACAACAAAAATGAAGTAAATCTTTCACATTTTTAGAGGAAATATATTTGAAGCACTGCAAAAAATTACACAGATTGAGAAACTATTCGTGTGTGTGGTTGTTGTTTTTGTAAAAGAATGGAAAATCACTTAAATGCAAAAGGGAAGAATTCAAATATTTGTATTTTTAAATGCTATGATGCTGTGGTTTAAACTGACAGGCAGCTAAATACCACACAGCTGTTCACTCACTTCCCACCCCCATGGGATGGAGGAGAAAATCAAAAAGTGCAAGAATTCATGGGTTGAGATAAGGACAGTTTAGAAAGAAAGAAAAAAAAAAGAGGGAAAAAAATAACAACAAACAGAATAAACAAAGGAAGTGATACACAATGCAGTAACTCACCACCAGCTGACCAATGTCCAGCCAGTCCCCAAGCAACAGCAGTCCGTCCCCTTGTTCAACTCCCCCCCAGTTTTATTGTTCAGCATGACATCAAATGGTTATGGAATATCCCTTTGGCCAGTTTGGGTCAGCTGTCCTGGTTCTGTACCCTTCCAGACTCTTGCACATGCCCAGCCTCCTCGCTGGCTGGGATATGAGAACCAGAAGAGTTCTTGACTTAGTGTAAGAACTGCTCAGCAACAGATAAAAACATTGTCTGTTATCACCACTATTTTCATCAAAAATCCAAAGCACAGCATCATATGAGCCTTTAACAAAGAAAATTAACCTAGCTGAAACCAGGACATATGGCCTGAATTTTTTAGTTCCAGGATCTATCTATATATTTCAGATAACAGTCCTTACAGAAAATGTCTTCCTATTCTATACATAAAAAGTCAAAACAGTTGCTTTCAATATAGATAACTTCTGTGTTTGATCAAGAACAACAAAATCAGTAAGATCCGTCAGCTTTAAATTCTTGTCAGAAAAGCAGTTCAGTGGAAGCATTTAAGGTATACTGCCTTAAAAGAAGTAGCCTAGCTGTATTCCCACAATTGCGTACAAAAGACACGGCTAAAAATTCCCTGATCTAAAGAAACAAACAAACAAACAAACAAACAAAAAATATTAGTATATGAAAATACGTCAACATAATAGAGAATAGCTAAATTAAATACAAATCTACTTTGTGTTGTCACAAAATTGCTTTTTTTTTTTTTCAAATAAAGGTTTACATTATATAGACACTTTTTCTGTAGTAGATGATTGTACATGTAGTAGAAATATACGTGTATTTAATTTCTGATCTCCAAAATCAGCAACTTTTATATTTTGGAGAACAGCTTTCTTATATAAACTTAATGATTCAGAAAGAAAGATGTCTGACTCTCAGTAGCATTTATGTCCAGCTTAAAATCACATACAATCATAGTAGTTAAGATGCAATTGCTGTTTAATTATGAGTATTCTGGGTGTGTTAAATACGAGGGTTAATGTGTCTGAGAAAAACAGCACTGGATGTATAGTAAGGCCCAGCATCCATACCATTTTATTCCTTGCTGTTCAACATGTCACCATCACTATGGTGTAGCAATTGAAGTCCTAAAATTTTGATCTCTCAAGAATTACTGCAAAGATTTTAGTTTTTCTAATTTGCTCAGCTATTTGCACATCACACTAACCTCTGAAAAAGTGCCATATAAAACAAAGAGACTTTATCCTTTTTTCTCTGTTTGGGACACCCTGTACAAACTCCCAGACCTCTTCTGCTTATGCAAACACAACACTAGAGAAGTGCCATGTAGTGACCTTGCAATTCAGTTGATTTGAGGCATCTGTAAAACTTTGATCCACTCGAATTTATGAAAATCACATTCATTGGCTTTGTTATGTTATGCAAACTTCTTTTGGAGCACCAGTTGGATCCCAGAAGTGCTCTTTTAAGCATGTGATTTTATTTATTATCTCAGTTAATGGTATTGAAATGTTATAGTGAGAAGATCCAGGTCAATAATTACTGCAGATCTTTGAGGGTCTCTCTTAATTGTCACAATCAAAAAAATAAACAGATGGATTAAATGTTTGCTTAGTCATTCTCATTCAATGTAGTTTAAAAATGGTAGCAATATGCAGCTGGAAGCTCTGATGCTCAGGAGACAACCTTCTCAAGACTGGACCTTCAAAAAAAATTATGGAGTATATGACAAGCCTATTTACTGCATTTAATGTAAGATTCATTTTCATTTGATTGAGTAGGTGTGAAGAGAGAACAATGTCACCCTCTCTTTGCCTTCATGTATTCTAGAGTAGTTCTTAATTATGTCTAAGTCTGCATGCAAATAAACCTATATTTTAAAATATATTTGCATATAAATGGTAATATGGATATAATTTTTTTTTTCAAGAATCAGAGAATCAGACTTTGATCATTAATCAAAAATTACAATACACACATAATTTTATTTCTGACATTAAACATCCATTGTATTGTAATAGTTTATTGCTATTATTTGGTCAAACTTGTTTAAATGGGTGGTCAAAAGGTCATTGTCTTCAAAACCCGTAATAATCCTCTTAGCACTTAACTGAGCTTTCGTTTATTTTGTGATAAGATAATTTAGAGTTCTAGAGGTGAAAAGGCCTGTAGTAACCTCTTGGCATTGCTAAAGACCATGAGTTAGGAATATACGGCTTTACAATATTAGTGAATGTACTCCCTTGTGCCCCATTTTTGTTTCATTTAGCATAAAATCTGTAAAATTATCTGTCTGCAAATAAAAATAATAATAAAGTAATACTTTGTATCCTGCTTTAACTTCTGTGATTCAATTGTAGTCTTCATTATTAGTATAAGGACAAGTACAATGTAGCTTTTTTTTTTTTTTCAAAGCTTCAAGCTACACAAAAGGAAGGCTGAAAAACTCATTTTCTGTTTCTCCACCAATGCAACAAATGGCCTATGTGTTTTCTAAATGGTTCCTTCCTCTCTGTCGTCTTCTTTCCTTCTCTCTCTTTTTTTTTTTTTTTTGTATAGTGTTTATGCTTATGGAGTTGAGAAAACAGAGCTGCAAAACCTATCCTAACCTTGTGAGAATACAAAATCAGAGCACTGTGAATTTGTGACTTCTCTATGTACCCATAAGATATTCACTAACTTTAATCAGGCCAAGTGTCATACAAAGAAGGATCAAGCTTTTCTGACATCTACCTGCCTTTTTCACTCTTTACTCACCTCTGAGACTTACAGCTCACTTTGGAGGAGAGTGTTTAGCTGTCGGAAGTATGCTCCTCATGAATCAGATACTATTCAAGACTTGGATGTTGAACATTCTGAGATCATCTCAAGCTGCCTCAACTGGTCTCAAGAGGGCTGTTAGTGTTAGAGTTATCAGTGTTATAATGCCAGACTTGATCTAGGGAGGCACAGTGAGGTCAGAACACCAGAGCAATGGCATGAGTCATTACTGAAATGATGCCTGCATGACTGCTATGGCTTTAATATCCTTTTTTTTTTTTTTTTTTTTAAAGCAGTGTGTAGTGATTATCAACAGTGCAAAATCCCACCTATGTAAAAATAACTATTTAATAAATAGTGCAGCTGCTAATTTTAAAGAAAATACATTTAGCAGTAATAAATTAGATTATGAAGACATTCTTAAAACACATGATAAGCTAACAGAGCTAAAACTGTAAGGGTGGGAAATATGGTTGCATACACATTATATTGAGAACTGGAAATGAGATACATGGTCAGCTTGTTCTAGCCTATATAAGTGTGCTTGTCATAGCTGTCTCATCTCTGAATTCTTCACTAATATATATTTTCTCTTTCACTCAGGAATATTTATGGATATTACATTATATAAACACATCTAGAAAAACGTTCATAGCTTTATATATTTCTGTTAGAGAAAACAAGATACATATACCTACATCTTTTACTTCAAGGAGGCATGCAATTGTCAGCTCTTAGAAGAGCTGATTCTTCAGCCTTTAAGCCTTCAGAAGAGTTACTAATCATCCCTTCTTCTCACCAGTTAGCCAAATTAACTGAAGTGACTTGAGACTTAACGAGTTTCTTATTCTAATTCAGTCATTAACTTGGTGTATCAATTACCCGATAATTTTTAGCAGGTATCTAAAATGTTCTCTTAAATACCAAGATGTAGCATGAAAACAAACAATTAAGGAATGAGCGCATCTACATGGTCAGTTTATTTCCCAGTTTTGCTCCAGGGCATTGGTCCATTGACTGTGCAAATTACACTCTTAGTTTGTTCCTGTGCTTTCTTTGTTCTCAAAGAGTCAACTAGCTGTCTCCAGAGTAAAATTTGGACTTGACTGAAATTATGGCTTCCAATAGTCTCAGCTCCTCTTAGTCCTCAGCTATGTCTAGATAGATATCAGATATACTAAGTAGGTACTGAGTTTTTCACCTTGGCTTGGGTAGTCCACAACTATTTCAGGAGGCCACAAAAGTTTTGTAAACATATCTACTATCTTGCTACTTTTCACCTGGTAACAAGGATGATAACAAGATGGCTTACCCCATCTTTTTGCTTTAAGGTATACTAAAAAGAACAAATTAAACATTATTATTATTAATTTCTTATTGCTATGGCTGAGATGAGATATGATGGGCTGGAAAGAACATTGAAGTGAATACTGTTAAAACCAAGAAGACAGCTGCAGTATCAAGAGGAGAAAAAAATCCAGGTATGGACAAGTGTTTTGACTGTGGGAGCAGGCTTTTAAACACACTGTACTGTAGCAGGTGCTTCAAATACTGCATTGAAACACTTTTCTTATTATGGATTTACTTGAATGGTGAAGGCTAATCTACATAAAATAAGAACAGGTATGAATAACACTGGTAATCCAAGACAATTGGAAGATGACAAACATTTGCATCTGCAACCCTTTCTCCTACTTTTGCAACATATTTATTTGCAAGACAAAACAACTGGAGAGAGGAATTTATAATTGAAGATTTTTTTCAAGACCATTTGATCTGTATTAATGTGACCCTATGCTGCTATCATGGCCGGTGAGACCTATGATGACATTCTGGGTAAATGCTACTTGTTAATCTTACAACTACCTGGGAGCAGCATTAATTATAGCAAGCAGTTTAAATCCAGAAAAGACAATAATCAATTGTTGAAGTCTGAATGAAAGCCACATTACTTCTTTTAAATTCATATTAGAAAAAACAGAATTTGTCTTCCTGGACCTGACTGCTAACTGTATGCTCTTAAAAGATGCAACTCCTTTTCTATTCCTAAACTACTACTGGTATGTTCATGGATGTACTGGAAAGAGTCCAGCAGAGGGCCACCAAGATGACCAAGGAACTGGAGCACTTCTATGAGGAAAGGCTGAGAGCGTTGGGACCGTTTAGCCTGAAGAGGAAGCTCAGAGGGATCTTATCAATGTGTATGATTTCCCTGAAGGGAAATAAGGAGACAGGCTCTTTTCAGTGGTGCTCAGTGACAGGAAAAGAGGCAATGGGCACAACCTGGAACACAGGAGATTCCATCTAAACACCAGGAAATACTTTACTGTGCAGGCGACAGCACTGGCAGAGGTTGCCCTGAGAGGCTGTAGAGTGTCCCTCCTTGGATATCTTCAAAAGACACCAGGACGTTGTCCCAGACAATTTGCTCTAGGTGACCCAGCTTGAGCAGGGTGGTTGGACTTGATGACCTCCAGAGGTCCCTTCCAACCTCATCCCTTCTGTGATTCTGTGATCTTGCACTTAATGGTGTAATTGTTAGTTTTGGATGAAACTCTTGCTTCAGTTTTTGGACTCTACTGCAGTCAGGATCAGAGTGTTAGTTTAATTATCATGTACTTCCTTGTACAAAGATCACAACAATATCAAGAGTGGAGACAAATAATAGATTGGTATTATTTTGTTTTACTCTGTGCATTTATTTAGTGCTAGGAACCAGCCATTTCAAGCAGAGACATAGTCCTGCTAAAATGCCTTTATATTTGCTTAGTAAGAATTTCAGGTATATTTCAATACCTGAAAGATAGCATTAATAAATAAATAGCCTCAGTTAACTGTATGGAGAGTGAAGCTGATAAAGGAATCTATCAGCTGATGATGAAAAGATATTAATATGAACCCTGTTTTACCTTGTGATCATAAATATTAATCAAACTACTGGCTCTTGATGGGTTAAAGTCTAATTCCACTCCTTGAGTGAAAATAGACATTGGCACTTCTAAAGAAAGGTTTTGATATAGATGGGAAGAGAATTCTTCAAACTCTTCAAAACATTTTTACTTTAGTTTTGAAACACTTTTTATCATTCTGGTTTAGAAAGAGTTATATGCAATCTCTATGCTAATGGTCTATGAATTTCATAGAATCACAGGATGGTTTGGGTTCACAAAGATCTTAAAGACCATCCAGTTCCAACCTCCCCTGCCCTTTTTGATGTTTACAGATCACATGTAAATTGTATGGTCTAATCTTTTACTAGATATTGATAAAAAAAAAATATGAACCAAAAGCTCTGCAGAACTATTCACCATTCCCAAGAATGTAAAATGGATTTGTTTGATATTTTCCATGACAGTATTTTTCATGGTCCTCCATTTGTTTCTTAGTCCTGCCATTGCATAGCTGTTGGTAAGAACTGACATTACAGATGTAATATCTTTCATTTACTTCCCGTTGTATGAATGCATTAAGCTTCATGAGGATAACTTATATCACACCTAATTGAGTTTTCTAACATATTACTTCCTTTTTGTAGAGGTGTTACTGTGATTATTTCAAGCAAAATACAAAGGATTCTTTGTCTTCCTTGTTGAAATTAAACAGTATTTCACAAATACACATTTGGGCTGTTTCCAACAGCACTGAAGTTTTCTTCAATTAGTCCAGATTGAACAGTCTCTGATAACCGTACTGTGAAATTACAGAAAGAACAGGCCAGATATTCAGCTTTATTTTGAATCTCATCCTTTCTAGTTGCAAAGAAATGCCATTTATCATATCCTAAATTAAACAGCTGGAGAGCTGCTATAATTTTTCAGTGGACTGTGTGTTGTCATTTGCAAGGTTATTTGGAAATCCTTTGGTAAATGAGCCACATGTGTACATGCTGCAACTCTGTTTCCCTACAAAAACACATATTATTCAAACGCTGTTTCCTAGTTGATCTACCATTTATATATTGTACAAGACGTGCAAAACTTATCACCCCCTGAAATAATTGTTCACTATTACTACTGTTGTCCTACTATGCAATCTTCTATGTATATTTTAGGATCAAACCCATCACAGTATGTACTTATTTTTGCTTAATTTTATGGAGTAATTCATGGCCAGTTTACCATTTAACTCAGAGATGAGACTCTAAGACTGAGATGATATTTCTCTATTAATTTTATTAATTCAGCAAAATATTAAGAAATTTTTTAATTTTTCTTCTTCATCTGTTTACAAAACCAGAAGCACACTCCAGTGGCTGTAAAAATGGAAAATCCTGTAGGATTCCAAGTTTACCTGTGAATTTAGTGGAATGTGATGAGTCTATTCAACGGTAATATTATTATTAAACATAGGAAAAACACTTTTATTGGCCTTCTCTTTTGTTCCGTTAATAATATCCTTAGATTAAATTGAATTATTAAATGAATTTATTTTCCACATATTACCTAATATTTTTAAACCATACCTGGCGTAAGTGATTTTATGTTTTCATTTGTTGTTGTTGGTGGTGGTTTGTTTTGTGTGTGTTTGTTTTTCATTTCCAAGTCCCACATCATTTCTCTCTAGGTTTCTTATATTTGTGTCTTTGTTCTTCATTTGTCTTTATTCTTGGATTAGAATTCCAGCCTTGTCATATTCATGTCTTTTCTTCTTTACACACTGACCAGTGAAACCATCAACATTCTAGTGCTCACAGATTTAATCTTTCATATCTATAATAGACTATGGAGTTTTGCAATTTTTAAAATTGGAAAGCATTATTTTATATTCCTTTTTTATTTGTTTGTTTGTTTCCCCCAAAAAAATTCCTCATGGAAATTCTTAGATTTGCTTGTACTTCCTTCCATTACATCCTTAATAACTTTGATTTATATGCCCCCTTTGATCACAGATTCAAGTCCTGTCAGGGCTGACTCATATAGCAGATGAACTGAGGATAACCAGCTTGCTATTCATTTTTTGTAGGCGGTATTGGAAATCCTGTTCACCTTCCCTTGACATTGAGATTCTGTTCCAGTCAGCACGAAAGTTGCACTTTTGCATAACTCTAATACTGGAGCCTAGAAAACGGACTTAAACTTTATGTGATAGTGACACTAATGAACTTTTCTCATTTGTTTTTTAATTTCCTCTTTCTCAAAAGTTTGCTTCCAACTCATCTGTTCTGTATTTCTTTTGAGACAAAAACAAGCAATGCCTCAAATTTATCAATACTATCACATGATGATTTAGTTGCTAGAGGATCACTGTAAGTACATAGATACCTAGTTATTAGGAAGTGTTTGTAAGCTACCACTGTTTCTGAGATCATTCTCTTGTATGGATGCTGTGCAAAGTACTGTACATTAAGGAGGAAACTTTCAACTTCAGCATGGAGTTTCATTTATTAAGTCTACGTGTTCTGAGAAATTCTCTCTTATTGGTTGGGAATTAAGTCTCTTTCTTAGAGACTTTTATCTATAGCAAAAGCATTGAACATAAAAAATCTTGTTATAGATGCATTACAGAAGTGACCTCTCATGGCTGAAACAGCAGAAAATTTGGAAAGCTAAACACCTTGTTTCAGAGGCTTGATTTAGTCTGAAAAACTTGAAAATGAATCTTCGTATAGATGCCTTAGATACAAGCATTTTTCTGATCCTGCAGAAGAAAGTCCTTCAGAATTTATTTCTCAGTTATATTCAGTTGCACTCCATTATTTACAGTACCATTAATTTAATTCTCCTCTCACAAAGAAGTTCAATTACAAATATTTATTCCAGATGCCTCCAGATGCCTACGTCTACTAGGTAAATGCAATTTTGTTGTTGTTGTTGAATAAGTGGTTTGTAGACGCCTATTTGCAAACAGATAGAATAACTAGTTCTAGAATGCAAACTTTTTCTTCAGCCAACTATCTCAATTCCAGATGCACATCAGCCCTTTATAATGCTCATATTCTTGGCAACACTGAACTAAAGAGCTTCTTTCCCCAGCATGACAACTTATATTTTAACAAACATTTGATACAAAGAGTTCTCTTGTCATGACTAAACCTATCAAAATAAATTAATGAAGTTTTATGAGCTTGCAGATAGTCCGTTCCAACTACATAGGATTTATATAAGATTTAATAAAACTTTGCTTGGAATGACAGCTCAACACCCGCTTCAAACTAAGTTCAATATATTAGCATTCCAACACAGGATATTATTTTCATGGTGCATAGAGTAATTATAGGCTGATATTTGCATATATTGAAATCCACAAGGGGAATGAAGCATATAGAAAAAGGAATAAGCAGTAACAAATTAATTTATTAGAAGAACAGTCTAGAAAATATAATGCAAACTAAAATAATTTTTATAAATGTTTCCAGTGAAAAATACATCAACACATTACTGAAAAATCAAAAATTGACTTCCTGTATCATCCTCTATCTTTTACTCTACGTTTCTTAGGCTATTAATTTCCTGGTTTAAAACAAAACAAACAAAACAAACAAAAAAAAAACAGGAGATACAACAAAATAAAGCTTTCAAATAATCAGGATACTTCTTGCAATTACTTCCATTCAGTTTTTAGTGAAGAGGAGTGAAGCTAGAAGGTGTTTAATGTATTGCATAATGTGTTCAAAGTTTTAAAGTGGGATTTGTCTCAATAAGCATATACCGTACATGTTTGTATCTGAGCTTTCTGAAGTCAATAAAATCTGATTACAGTCAGTGAGGTTTAGGGCACAATTCATCTCATTGTAAAGCAGGCATTCAAATTGTTCAGAATCCCTGCTCCAGAAAAACTGTTCCATTCTTTTTATTCACTAATATTAACATATTAATAAATCATGTGACTAAACTATTTGGTGACTTCTGTAAGATTTATTTTCTAGGATGGGACTTGGAGATCTCGGTTTATCTCAGCAACCACTGTTGCTTGTTTCCATTTTTTGTATGCCTACCTATTCTTATTTGTGAAAAGTATTTCTTATAATGACACCTATTAAATTCTCTAAGGATGATTTATGCAAAGCGCTACAGAATAATTAGGTAATATTGAACTCTTTTTATCTATTTTATTTATATATATATATATATTTATTTATTTTACAATTACCATTATATGAAGAATATTGGCTGCACTGTACAAATTAAGCACTAATTATGACTTGTGTCATAATTACTGAGGTAGAAAATCATCATTACTCATCTTTACATCATATAAGTTAAAGAATAAACAAACTTCTTTTAAAATGTGGTCCCTACCATATTTTTAAACATGATTAAAAGAAAATGATCATTTATATAATTAAAATGTTACTACTGCTGATGATTTTTAGCCACCTAATATTGACATTTAGCATTTTTGTAGCTCTTCACATGTCCTTAGTGTTTTTTTTTTTTTTAACCACAAACAATAGAGCAATCAGTAGGTAAAAAATGGCTACGCGTAACTCAAAAACATTATTCTTATATTCGTAATTCTGTCCTTTTACATTTACATTTAATTAGAAGTTGGGTTCATCTCCTTATGCAAAAACCTTTTCATTGTTCAGATAGATAAATCCATAAATTGTCTTTAAACAAAAATCTTACTACATATATCCTGGTCAGTGCATTGCATACTGAAACAAAGAGAGGTGTTGTAGTTCAGAGAGTTTTAAATGTGAACATGCATGCCTCATTACAACAAAATGTTTTTTTCTTTTTTATATGATACTTTTTGATAATAATTGATATGAGTCTAGCCATAAATGGTGGTGTTGGTGGTGAAATCATCTAATCTTTGACAGTTCTAGCTTTGAATTCCAATTCCTTTTGGGGATAAATACGAGGAGGCTTGTGAGAAAGTCATGAAACAAAATGTTAATTTAAACTTTGAATTTCTCCCTTTTTACTGTTGAAACTTTCACCTGGTTTTAAAAGAATACATAAGAGCTAAGACTGTAAGATTTAATATTATACGATTATAGAAAACTGAAGTAATCAACACTTATTTCCCCATAGAGAACAAATAGAATTTTTAATTCCAATTCTTTAGTTTACTTCTCAAAAGTTGATATTCATTCCCCTCCTACCTTTTTTCATCCTGTCTGTGTCCATATAAACCAGGCTCAAACCAAGTCACACAGTTTATATGGCCTAAGCAAAGGCAATTTTATCTCATTGTGAAGAATATGACTTAATACAAGATTCCTTTAAAGTTGTATTTATTGGGTACAGGTGTCCAGGTGCTGGCAGTGGGGTTCCGCAGGGCTCCTCTGTGAGGTGAGGCCGGGGCTGTCCCATGACAGGCACGGCCGGTTCCATCTGGCTCCAATGGCCCCACCGTAAGGCGCAGCAGCCATGGTAGTAGTGTCTCTGAACAACTTGGTTGAGTTTCTGGTGTTTCTGTGAAAACATATTTGATTCCTAAAATGAATGAAGAATATAGATAGCAATTTCTTCAGTGTATGTAATACGTGCATTTTGTTATTGTATGCCATTAGTTGCTTATTTTTGCTCTTACAGCACCTTGTAAGGTAAAATTTCACAACAGGACAAGTGTTCCTATAGACTTTAAGGTAGTATTGGTGAAGTTTTTTGATTGTCAGTATTTGCGATCAATGTAGTTGCACAGTAAAATTATTTGTTGTTTATTTTGGCTAAGCTTTTATTATTTATACCGAGGTAAAATAAGTCTATTTATTATCTTTATAACGTAGTAGCACTTGTTCGTGGATTCTACTGTTAATATTTCCCATTCCTCTGGGAATGAGCTGAAGCACCTCTCCTGTGAAGAAACACTGAGGGAGTTGGGGTTGTTCGGCCTGGAGAAGGGAAAGCTCCTTAGCAGTTTTCTAGTACCTAAAGGGGGCCTACAAGAAATCTGGAGAGGGACTGTTTTTCAGTGTAGCGACAGGATAAAGGGCAATGGCTTTAAACTAAAACCGTAGATTTAGATCAGATGTAAGGAAGAAATTCTTTTCTCTGAGGGTGGTGAGGCACTGGAACAGGTTGCCCAAATAAGTTGTGGATGCCCTATTCCTGGAGGTGTTCAAGGCCAGATTAGATGGGTCTTTGAGCAACCGTGGTGTAGTGGAAGGTGGCCCTGCCCATGCCAAGGTGGTTGGAATCATATGATCATTAAGGTCTTGTCCTACTCAGACTATTCTATGATTCTATGTTTCTGTATTTAAGAAAGGGAAGAAAATGCCAACAGCATTACGTTGATACTCCATGGCAGAGCAAGTTCACCTCAAAAGTGATTGCAGCCCTTGGGTAAGCAATGCCAGAGCAGAGCAAATGAATAGGAAGGAAGGAGCAAGGGAAGGAAAAAGTAAGGAGCATAGAGTAGTAGAAGAAAACCTCCATGCCTTGACCTCAACCTCCTGATCTGCCTGCTGTCTCATAGAATGGACTGAGTGTAACCTGCAGAGGTAACTGGGGGGCAGGCACAAATGTCTGGAGTGAAGCAGAGCTAGTGAAAGGGGAAGGAAGGGTGTTTTCCCTAAGTATTTAAATGTTTGTATTTTTTTCTCAATGTTTGAATTTGTAATTAAATGTCTTAAATTAAATTCCCCAAGTCAAATCCATTTTGCCCGTGACAGTAATCGTGGAAGGATTTCCCTGTCCTTATTCTGACCTAGGATTTTTCTTGGTCTTCCTCTTTGTATTTTCTTCCTTGGCCTGCTGGGCAGTGTGGGGACAAGAAGGGAATGAGAAGCGGCTGTGTGGGTACTCAGCTGCTAGCAATGGCCACTCCACTATGAAATTGCACTTAAATGAATCTGAACCTGAGATCATTTACATCCTTTGGAAATGTATCTGTGAGGAGTAGCTGGCCATGCAATTCAAAAGTGCCTGGGCTGAAATAGTGCTATAGATATTCCTACAGTCAAGAAATCAGATTGAATCAGACTGAAAACTAACTACAAATCAGACTACATTATCAAGAGACAGAATATAAAATTTATTTTTTTACTTGTTTTTTTATTTGTTTACTTCACTTTCCCAGAATAGGCCTCAGAGCTTGCATTTTTGACAGCAAATCATCTTCTTGGTCAATCAGATGCAAGAAATGGATAGTTTCTGTTAACTGACTATTATCAAAACGTATCTTTTAATATTTTGAATAACTATTCTTTTCTGTAAGTAAAGGATTTTATTTTGTACTGTCCTAACCACTCTAGCAACCACCTTGGCTTATTATCTTTTTCCTTCTTTCTTTCCTTCTTTTTCCCTATCTTTGTTACTAAAAGGACAGATTGGTTTATGAATAAAATCACAGTGGAGCTATTGACATCCTGACCAGCAGTGTACTTCATCAATGTATATGCACCATAAGGAAGAAGATCAACTTGGCATCTTAAATTGCAGTGACAGGTAGTAGTTTTGACGATGATCTTTAAGTATTCTATTATGAGACTGCTGAAAGAAATTATCAAATCCCTATTCAACTTCTTACTATTAGAGGTGAAGTTTTGAGTTTATAAAGCTTGTGGATTGATACAGGTTAAAGTTTGTCTTCATCTGGGAACCATTAAAATGAAAGTTTTGAATTAATCTGTGATATTAGTCCTCATTCCCAGAGAGGCTTCACAGTATATTCGAAGATATCATCTCAAAGACAGTTTTGATTTAAAAAAATTTGGAAACGGAATGGTCTACATTATGAACTAGACAAATTTCATATTTCTACAGGAAACTGAAATAGCTGCTGATGAGTACATTTTGGAAATGTGCAACATGACAAGATAACCTAATAAATTCTCAGTATTCTTAGGATACCTCAGATATATGCAATAGTTTTGCCATGGTGTGAAAATGTTGCAGTTCTCATTTATACTTGTTCCTTATGATATTGAAAATCTTGGGGTGCTTTTTATCATCCGTGGATAGTTTAATCCTATTTTTGTACTGAAAAATGGAAGTGAGCAATGATAGAGACACTATTCCTTTCTTTCACATAATTTGTGCTACATTGAACCCAAAGATGATGCCACTGAAGGGAGAAATAGAACCTAAGATTCTAAAAGCTAAAAATAATCCATTGTAAGAGGAACATAAGGTCACAAAACAATTTTATGAACTAACGTACAAATATGACAAAGAGGACAACATAAGTGTATGGACATATCCTGAACAGTATTTACAAGAAATAGTGATCTATTTGCTTGTGTCTAAAAGCATCACTTAAGTGTCTAAGCTCCTGAAGGAATTTTAGATTTTAAATCCCTGTCTGAAAGGCATAAAAAATGCATCTCTTGGTGAGCTGTGAAAGTTGGCATTAGAGGGATCTGCTGAATCTTTTTCTGGGCTCTTCCTGTTTTCTGCTGGGGATCTATTCGGGGTTACCAGTCTGGCTGCTGTGAATTCTGGTTCTCATTCAGTATAAACGGAAAAGCAGTATATAATTCAATACTGGGATTTTCATTACCTGCTGGGCACGTAACATTTTAGGTATTATATTGCTAGTGGTTTAGAGCTTACATCCTCTTCTTAATGAGAATCAAATGCCTGTGCAACAGTCTGAGAGGCTTCCAGAGATTATCATAATCATAGAATTGGCTCACGTTTAAAGATCATCTAGTTCAAACCCCCATGCCACAGGCAGGAATGCCACCCACTAGATCAGGTTGCCTGGGGCCTTGTCCAACCTGGTTTTGAACACCTCTAGGGATAGGGCATCCACAGCTTCTCTGGGAACCTGTTCAAGGGCTTCACCACCCTCTGAATGAGGAATTTCCTCCTAAAATCTAATCTAATTCTCCTCTCTTTTAGTTTAAAACCATTCCCCCTTGTACTGTTATTATCTGACTGAGTGAAAAGTTGCTGAGATGTCATGTTACATTTTTGGCCTTCAGCTGCAGTGAAAAATAACAGTATTTATTTGACTAGTTAGAAACATGAAAAAAAATATTCTACTCTGAAGTAATGTGGCTTAGCCCATTACACTGCTGCAGTCTAACCTTAGTTTTATGATTGGGTTTATAAAAAAATAACTACATGGTTAGTTTTGAAATGTTTCAACTGCCCTCAGTAATAACATCACTTTACTCCAGTAGATGTATTGTTGTATAGCTTATAATTAAATAAAATGTTTTGGATGAACCTTGTGTTGCTAAACCAGAAACTAATACATTTCTGATTAAAATATCAGAAAAGTTATTGGCATAGGTAGCCAACCTGTTTTGATACCAATAAAGAAAATTTACTGGAGAATATCTTTGACACCACATTAGAAGAACTTTCATTCAAAATGCTACCAAAATTAATTTCCACATCTGAGAATATGACAGTGAACTACTGTAATTACACATATAACCATGGAGAAAGTTCAGAAGGTACATCTCTTGGCTGTAATTTCTTGGCTGTAGTTTCGGGTTGCTTTGAAATTTTTTTTTTCTAGTCAGATAAGTAAAAAATTGGAGTTTTTTGCTGTTTGGTGGGTTTTCCTTTTTATTTATTTGTTTGTTTCTTTATTTCATTTTTTATTTTTTTATTTTTTAAATAGAGACTTAAAATACAATCATTGGTTTTAGATATTCCAAATCCGTGCTTCTGGCACTGACAATAAGAGAGGTTTTTTCATTGTTGGGGTTGGATTTTAAATTTTTTTTTCTGTTGTAACTTTACAAATCCTGTAATGATGGAGAAGGAAAATATAGTAGCAGCCACTGGAAAATGGGTAAAATGCATCAGGTTTTACTTTTTATTTTACCAATTGAGTTAAATGGCATAAAATGTGAAAAAAGATAGAAATTTCATTATTTTCATGAAAGCTACTAAACTACTTCTTTAAAGATTTTAATCAGATTTTTCATAAATGACTTTTTATATGCATTTTAAATTTAATCAGAATATTCATTAGTGCTAGTCTTAGCAACTTCTAGTCTACATGTAAACAAATGCTTTTCTAAAGAATATAAAAGTTGAGGCTGGTAGTATTTGTGGACTGATATCAAAGAAATGACTTCTGCTCACTCAGACTCGTTGCAAACAACATTAGATAGCTGTTTCCACTTTGGAATAAAGAAATTAAAAATTGCATTGAGGCCAAAGACATTATAGTCCTCTTCCCCAACTTTCATGACTTGAAGTAGACACAGTCTTGGTGAACTGCAGAGAACAGCTATATTCTCATTTGGAAAGAAAATTGGGAGCTCAGGAAAGGTAAGATGGCTTGAATCAGAATTGCTGCCTGCATTGCTGAGCAAATATACTCTGTTGTGCACCTGCTTTTCAAATCATCCAGACTGGAACACACTGTGGTTCTTCCTCTGTGTGCCCATTTTCTACTAAAGGAAACCTTATTGTAAAGAGACACATACTCAGGTGTCTTTCTGGTATGCATGTGGGATGTTTCCAAATCATACACTTGTGGATCTAAGGCTGCAGAGCACACCTACCCTGTGGTGTTGATGTGATCGCTATTTATTCATTTAAAGCAGTTTGGATCAGGTTAGTTTTTAACCCTCATTTAATTTTCACTCTTGAACGGTTTTGAGAAATTCAGAAGCAGTAGTAAATAAAGGGCATTGCTTGATTATTTCTTCAGTGCTAAACAGCTTAATGATACTTTCCTTCTCTCATTTTCCTTTCAGCTCAGGCACTAAGCAAGATTTTGCATATTTGTGAAGCGCCAAGAAAATAAAAAAAATCTCTAAAAAAGATGTAAAAAAAGAAGGAAGTCAAAATAGGAAGAATATTGAAAGTGCCTCATGGAAGAACAAGCAAACAAACAAAAGCCATCACATCAGAATTATCATACCTGGACATGTAGATGGAGCAACGCTTTCCATGTATTCAAATTGTGTGATTCATTAATAGAGATCTATCGTTAGTCACATATATCTCAGGTATACTTAAGTGACAGTATGATTATGCTTTAATCTTTACTTATTTTGATGACTGACTTCATTAAAAAGAAAAATGAAGGGAATATTGATTTTGGGGTTGTTTATATTTGCTTGTAATGCTGGTTTGCATGTCATAAAATTGCTAGATAAGATTTATGAGAGAAATTTTAGATTTGTCTGTGTGTAACACAGTACACATGCCAGTGAAAATCAAGAAGGGATGAGATCAATCTACTTAATGTGACAGAATCTAGACAAGATCCAAACTGTGGGAAAGCAAAGACCCAGCAAGAAGAAGAAACAAGGAGATCAAAAAGGTAAATTTTGAGTGGATCCCAAATTCTTGCTACTCATACATCTGAGATCTGACATTGTAACTTAAATGTCAGCATTGGTCTGTTTAGACCAACAGACAGATTAAAGGCAGCTGGCAAGGGCATAATGTGCCAGCTTTAATAGTGGCACAGAAATAGTGGCAATGAACTAGGGAAATGACTTTAGATGATCACCAATAATTTTAATTGATGAAGAAAACTCATCCATTGGAAAAACGTAATTGGCAAACTAGTGAGTAAAAGTGATTTAATGTGTTCTATGGATCAGAAAATAAGACCTGGCATGGAGTATTGGCTATTAGTGCAGCTGTTGTGAAGATGATCTGCATTGGAAAATTGAACTGAAAAAAGCCATCAGTGAGCCGAAGCTTTGGGAAAATAACTGGCATTTAGTAGTATTTTCTGCAAGAAGTTGAGGATTTTTGTTCTCTTGAAGTTACTACTAATCCCACAGCAAATCATCATAAAGATAGTGTAAGAGTCAATAACAACATACAGGGATTTGTGAGGTTTCAAAATATTAAATCACACACACACATGCACAAAACCAAACCAAACCAAACCAAACCAAACCAAACCAAAAAAAACACAAGAAGGTAGAAGCCATACTGCATGATACTCAGTAAAGACTCACACATTCTCCAGTTGTTTTAAGGCAATAACCAGACAAAATAATCGAAAAGGAGTATTCATACAGATAAATGAATATAGATGAGTAGAAAATGAATTTAATAATTTATATTATAGAAATCAACATCTAGCTGAAAAATAGAAAGGTACGTGTCACAAAGTGCCTGTGAATGTGATAGACCTATAAGACTAAGAGAATTTAAAGCAGCACTTTTTTGAATGTTTTGAATTGAGATGTTTGTGAAGAGTTGTAAAAGTTTTGAATGAGGTGTGACCTTCCAGTGAGCTGGAGGTAAATGCCTCCTAAATCCATTGAAATAAGTAGCAGATGAAAATGTTTGTCCTTTCAAAGTGGTCAATGAACTCTGAGGGATAGAATCATAGAACATCTGAGTTGGGAGGGACCCACAAGGATCATCGAGTCCAACTGCTGGGTCCCCAAAGGACCCCCCCCCAAGAAAAAATAAAAGTCAGATCATGTATCTGAGAGTGTTGTCCACACGCTTCTTGAACTCCATCAGGCTCAGTGCCATGACCACTTCCCTGGGGAGCCTGTTCCCATGCCCAACTGACCACCCTCTCAGCGAAGAACCTTTTCCTGATATCCAGCCTGAAACTCCCCTGTCACAGCTCCATGCCGTTCCCTCAGGTCCTGCTGCTTGTCATCAGAGAGCAGAGCTCAGCGCCTGTCCCTCTGCTCCCCCTCGTGAAGAGGCTGTAGACTGTGATGAGGTCTCCCCTCAGTCTCCTCTTCTCTAGGCTGAACAATCCAAGTGACTTCAGTGGCTCCTCATACATCTTCCCCTGTAGACCCTTTGCCATCTTTGTTGCCCTCCTTTGCATAGGATTCTTCTTACATGTGTTACAATAAGTGAAAATCAGGTGTTAAAATCTAATTTCCCTTTCTTCATTGTTGTGGAAGAGTACCAAGCATACAGTGGATGACGAGCTCAATCTTACATGCATGATGTTTATGCTATTAAAGATAGCTGAGTTGAATCTCACCTTCTGTGTTAAATTTTTTTTTTTTTTTGACTAAAGGTGTCCAGATATTTTTTGTTGTTTGACAGCATTTAGGAAGGCCAGTAAATTCACTTGGAACATTGTCGTAGCAAGAATATGATACTGAAATGTGATCTTACCTTATCTTTTTCCTCTTTTGAGGTAAACCCTGATCACAATCATTTAAAAAATTAAACTACGCAAGTCAGGTTACAAACTATAAACTATCATTAGAGAGCTGGAACTTAATATCTGGTTACTATGTTACTAGTTATGTGCTAACAGTGTCAGAAGCAGCTTAAAAAGAAATTTATTGTCTTTCAGCTATGCTGATTACTTTATAATTTATCACTGAAATCATAATGTAGATGTGCTAGTTTCCGTGCAAAAGTAGTCAGGCTTATCTGGCAACTAAAACAAAGACTGTGAGTGTATGCAGAATGTCAGCATGCTATCTTATGTGTCAAGCTCTACACTGAGCAGAGCACTTGGATGAAAGGGAAATGGATGGCTAACGACTAGCTTGGCATTTTAGCTGAGATTTAGAGAGCCCAGAACAAGAATCAATTTATAAGTGCCAGAATCACTTACAACATAGGAACAAATGTACAAGTTCAAGTCAAATATTTTTCCTCCTACTGCTGACTCTGTGCTATAAACCTTTCCCCCCACTAGGACTGATGAACAGATATAGTGTTTAATGAGTCATACTATTTTATAGAATTATCTAGCACAAATTTTGTGCAAAAGGAAGTAGTTAAGGGCTGCATATTTTGAAACGGCTTACTGAATTTCAGTTTAGACATTCTAATATTTCATTGGGATGTTAAGTATATTTATTGACTTTCTATGCTTGGCAGTTAATCAAGGGAATATATCTGACTGATGAGATCAGTCTTCCATCTTATATAAAATAGCATCTTATTTTAAATCTAGTCTCACTGAAATCAGAAGGGCATCCTGTAGAATAAGTAGCTGCTAATCTTGAATAACAGGTGGCATAAGGTAATTCAATGTCTTTTTATTTGTTTATAACATCTGGCTGGAGAGGGTACAACCCTTTATTACTGGCTCTATATTCATCTGATTTGTACCTATGGATGACTATCAAGTAAGCCAAGTCACTGTTTGGCTTTAAAATCCTCTGTTAAAGCTGGCTTGATTTGATTTAATCTTGATTTATTTGAAAGATCATTGATTTTTCTTTACTGTGGAACTTTTGTTTTGTTTCCAAACTCTGCAGTGCTTTGAAATGGGTTTGCTGCTAAAAAGCCCTTTTGTGAAATAAAGTTGTGGTAAAAAAAACATTGTGTGGAGGTTACCTGGAGACATCACAACGTGACATTTTCTCTTTAAAAGTACTGTGTGAGAAGTAAACAGCAATACCAAGAAGAAAAATGTCCTTTTAAAAAGCACAAGCCTGCTGCATAAGATAAGCAGAGGGGATAATGAATGTTATAAACCCTGAAAATTACTGCTTATTTTAGAAAAGTTTATATGTCAGAGGGAAAAAAAAAAGTTGATTAAAAGAACAGAGTAATTTGTGTACATGAAACTGTAGTTCTTCCCAGAATTAAGGAAAACTAACTCAAATTTTGTCACGACTTTTGTTCCTTTACAAAGAGGACCATTCTGGTATTGTTATTCAGGCTACCAATTGTCATGTATTGTCAGCTTTTGTGGCATGTAACTTTGTTACTTTGGTACAATCTAGATTTACTGGAATTGTCAACTGATCTGTAAGTAACACTGAGTTAACTGGTTTTATTTAGATTACCAGAATACATTTAAAAACAACAACGACAACACGGGAATTACAGTAGAACTGGAATAAAAATATGGCTGTGAATACCAAAAGGACCAAAAGGAGGTGGTTTAGAGAATAAGAACATTAGTCCAGCTGCCATATGCATTCAGTCCGTAACATCTCTCTTACCAGTGCCATTTTTATTTTTTTTTTAAGTGGTGTGGGCACTTGTCTGCTAAGGATTGGAGAACATTCCCTGACCCATTTCCAAGAGTTGTCAGACCCCAGTGAACCACATTTTCCAGTCCTTCATCAAACAAACTTCCTTAGGCTTCTTCCAAAATCTTTTTAGTCAAGAGCTAAGGAATTTGGCCTAATTGCCATAAGTACTGGTCAACTCAATCAGTATATTATTCTTTAATTATTCATTAAAAAACCTCTATATTCATGGGGCACTATTAACACTGAACTGTGATCCTACCAGATTTATTCAGTCTGTACACATGTATATATAATTTCAAAGACACAGAAACTACACATACACTGAAAAGCTCTGATTTTGTGGGCATGGAGAATTGAATTGTACAGCTGCTCTTTCATCTCCACAAGCAGTCTGTTTGTATGTGCAAATAGAAAAGGCATTGTAAAAAACAAAGTCTTTTAAACCTTGAATCCTTTTTCTGAAAGTGACCTATTTTAAAAGCTTGTCCTGGAGTTCCAGTTCTCCCTGCCACCAGAGAGAAACACTGCTGCTCTCTATCACCAGTATCTCTATCAGAGAGACACTCCTCTCAATATGGATGGTCATTCACCATATCTGGTTAGGTACAAAGATAGCTGGAAGTGCCAGTTCTTTTCAGTTGACTGTTCAAATGATAAATGGTTAGATTACATATTTAACCTTAAGGAAATTAAAATTAGGCCAGATGAATCTTATATGGGTCAAAGAATAAACATTGTGAAACTCTCCTTGTGTTTTATATTTCAGCTAAAAGACAACTTTTTTTTTTTTCTTTTTTTTTTTTTCCCTCCATTGCCTGGACATTTTCCTCAGACAGATGAACCTAGATTAAGATAAAATAAAATACACAGACCCATGATGGCTTCACCTATGGCAGAAGTGTCATACCTGACTGAAAACTAAACTTCTTCCACAGAAAATAAGGATAAAATAAGCAGATGAACTCAACAATAGAGTTGATCAACAAGACATATGATAGGCAGCTGTGGGACTTAAAGGTCATCCCTAGATATGAAGCACATTTACCCTTTTAGTTACAGTGGTACGGTGTTGTTCAAGCAACAAACCCCTGAGATTTAACTGTTACCCATCTATGTTGAGTTACGTTGATAATATGAATGCCTAGGGATTATGCTGTGTTATGATATCAATTGAAAGGTCCATGAATTCAGGAAATTACTTTCTTATAGCTTATATGACAGTCTTTTTGTGATCTTCAACAAAAATTGGATAGTTGATTACTTTTCATATTACATAAGACAACAATCAGGGAATAGAATGATAACACACAGATATGATGTACTTGCTGTGGGTTTTAAAAACTAAAATTAATGAATGAATAAAAAGCAAGCAAAGCTCCCTAGTAGAAAACATTAGCTCTATTTCATATACTGAATAAGCCAAATATGAAAACTATAATTTAAAATTTGGTTTAAAAACTGCATGTTTTATTTTCTATGCATTTAAAAAAGTATAAGAGGGAAAAATATGCAAATAGATATAGAGAAATATATTAAAACAATGTTTACAGATGTTTCTTTAAATTCTGGATGTATGCTTGCTTTAACAGCATTCAAACTGCCTTTACTTTCAAACTGCAAATATTTTCAGGAACAAGTTCTTGCTTGTAGGCATGCTTGGGGGAATGCCATTTTTTATGTAGATACTTCCTCCTTTGAAGAAAGGTATTTATATATACATATATATATATATTTATTATTTGCTGTTTTCTATTATCTGCTGTTCTCTTTTCAGTCAACTGTATCAGGACCAGAAAGAGTAACATAAGATGTCGATGGCTAATTATGTATAAGAAATATTGAGTAGCTAAGGGAAGGAATCCACAGGCTGCTATTGTTCACATTTATTGTTCATTGAACAGTTAAAAATAACAAATTTATAGAAAACTAAATTATGAAAAATCCATTAGTAATCAATAGCAAAAATGGGCTGTATTTTTTCAAGTGATTTATTACTTATAAGGAACTTGTTGCAACTTGTTTCTTTCATACAGAGCTCTTCTGATTCAATCTTCTTAGACCACTGGCTTTGGCAACACTGTGAAAAAATGTGAAATTGTGAGTTCAAATCATGTATTGGATGAAAGTCTGGTGTAAAATTATTTTTATATAGAAGGTGAACAATCTGTAATTTACTCTTCTAGTTCATTTTGGGACATTAAAATATACTTGCATGTGAACAGCTCCACTCTTAAGTTACAGTTCTTTGCTCAGAATTCCCATATGAACACATGAAATAATTTGTACCATGCAAGAACTTGAACTTAAAAGAAGCTAAACTTTCAAGATCAGATCTAACTAAGGTTTTGAAGTATGTCCTTCATTTAAATGTGAAGTCACTTATCATCATGGTGCTAGACTGAACTGTGAAACCTTTGTCTTGCCTTTCTTTTTTTTTTTTTTTTTCCCTAGGAACACAATTTTAAACTTGTGAGTTTTTGTATGTGATATTATTTAAGGCTGTGGTTCTGCTTTTTGACCACTGTTGTCAGTATAGACATGCATAATGTTTTCTGTTGCTATTTTTCTTTGTAAAACAAATATTATTGCACTGAACTTAATAAAACTGTGTGTGTGTGTGTCTTTGTGTGTGTGTGTGTGTGTGCTGGTTTTGTTTTCCATACAGTATCCATTTATCAGAAAGTGAAAAGAAGCATAAAAAATGAATGCACCTTCCACAAGGGCCAAACAAACATACTCAGAAAATAAGGAATCATAAAAATAAATTACATGAATTTCTGACCTAACTTAAGTCACTTTTTATATTGTTTTGGTTTGTCTCAGATGTGAGCCTCTTATTTTCTCTCTTTTGATGCATCCACTTATCTACTTATATATTGGTATATATTACTGTATTATATTACTACATTATATTAACATTATTATATATCACTTTATTATTTGAGTTGAAATCTATTGAAATCTACAATGTTACATACCCCTTTTAAAACTGAAGGGATTTGATGAGGCTGATTGCATCATCCAATGAATTTCACCTTCTAGTTGTTAAAATTGGACAGCAAAGACATCAAGAAGCGGAGGGAGGTCCCTCCCTCAAGAAAGTATTATTTTTTTTAATATTTTAATTAATTTAATTAAATTTAATTTAAATTTAAATTTAATTAAATTTAATATTTAATATTTAATTTTTTTAATATTTTGTCAACAAACAGGTCTTTAAAGCTGCAATGTAAAACATACCTTCCAATAGCACGAATGAGATGTGAATGAGGTATATATGTCGTAGAAGAAATGAACACTTGTGACCAGTACCCCTGCCCCCTGGAAATATGTTTAGCATAAATAACTCTATCTTATAAGGCAAATGGCCATTCTCTGTGACCATGGTGGTCACATATCCGTCCCTCCTCATCAGGCCTTGAAGGTTCTGCATACTAAGTAGACTTCTCCCCCTTCCTACCAGTCTCAAGGTTCCTGGGCACCAGGCCAACTTTCCTGGTCTTGAAGGTCCTAGGCACACAGCCATCAAGGTTCTTGTGATGACTCCATCACAGAACAGGGAAGCATAACAGCACATGGCACTGTCTATAAAATCAAGCAGCTGCAAGTCCTAACTGGGACTTATATCGGAAATGCTGATGGATGGCAAAACCTGTTACCCTGGTGGCCAGAGCTGCCCCAGCTGTTATCTGCTTCCTCCACAGACTGACTGAGTGACTTGTATTCCTTTACATGTCTTGAGTATAGATTATGATTGTTATATTGATACTGCAATCCAGGTATTAAGATTTGACCTGATCTGCAGAGGCCCCAGATTATTAGGAACCATAAACTAAACCGTGCTATAAAATTCTGTGCTACGCTACTTATAAGTTGTGCTACACTGATTGTGATAAAAATTCCATGCTACTCTGATCATAAAATTCTATGCTACACCGATCATAAAATGTTGTTAAAAAAATGAAAGCTTTGTACTACAGCTTAGTGCCATCATCATTCTGCCCCAGATCCCCAACAGACCCTCTTTGTAGCATCGAATTACAACACTCCAACATAAAGATCTATTTCTAAGTCTTTCTGTCTGTCTTTCTCCAAGCTTTCAGTTTGGACTTTAATTTCTCAGTAGGCTGATAAAATGCTTTAAGGAGAAAAGAGGATTTTGCAAAGGAGGTGTAAACCTTCATGCCACCAGCATATGTATTAAAAGGCTAGTATAAACCATACACTTCTAGATAAAAATATAACACTAGAAGACTGAGCAATTCTGACTGACATGTATGAAACATTTCAATTTTTTTTTCTGGTTTATGCTAGCAATAATCAATATTAATTAATAATCGACTGAAATGACCCATCACTTGAAAGTGTGAAATATTTGTGGTGTATGTTTACAGCATCAAAATCAATTTGCTTTACAATACTGATTCATTTCAGTTGAAATATATATCGGGTAAACTATCTGTTGAAGACTGACATTTGAATTGCAAACAAATGCTGCGCCAGCACAACTTTTATAAATATTTTTCTGTAAGAAGAGACATTGCTAGTACTTATGTACTTTCCTCCCGTCATTTAATGTTATAGTATCTCAGCATTTTCAATGCCAAACATAACAGTCAATATAAAAATGAGTAAATGTCATAGTTATGTCAAAGCATATCTATCATTTTTGAAGGTCCAGTCTGGAATTTTTCAAAACTTTTGGAAGAAGTGGGGGAAGTTTCAAATACAGTTACTAGTGTACCTGACAATTTTCATATATAGCTACTAGTGTACCTCGCAATTAAGCTGAGCATTCATTTTTGATTCTTTTTCAAGGTGAAACAGAATGTCAGTGTTACAGAAGAAATACTTACTGTGTACTTCTCAAAAATGTGATTAATGAAGCAACACTGAATTCTGTGGTTATACAAGGTAGAGAATACAGAAGCAAAGTGGTTTCCCTGAACTTCCCTAGGTTTGTCTAGATGGTTTGCAACTAAAATCATCCTATTCGTTTGCAATACATGATGATCAAAAACACAGAACCTTTTTAATTTTTTTTTTTTTTTAAATCTGGGCAATACAAATTGTCCATCAGCTTTCCTCAGGAATATAATAAAAAAAAAAAAAAAAAGAGAGAGATGCCTGTCTGCATCAGAGAAATTATGATCGCAAAATACACACAAATGTATTTGACCTGCACTGAGCCTCATCAAACAAATTAGTCATCCGTCAGCCTTCTCTGACCCTTGCTTTGAGCATCACTTTCATGGAGTAACTATGTTTTCTGAGGGCAGAATTTTTCACCCTCACAGAAATCATTTATATAATGATCTGTGTTTTTCGAGGTCTAGGCATCCAGAATATTTGGGGTGCTAGAATGTGATGAAATAAAAATACTATGAATTTCTTATGAGAGAAAATGGTAATGACTTCTGTCTAGAATATGGAACAGTCGAGCTTTAGTGACATTTAGGTTCTTAATGCCTTCTTTGCATCTGCCTCTACTAGCCAGACCACTTATCCTTGGAGTACTCAGCCTCCTGAACTGGAAGTCTGGGCTGGGGAGCAGAAGAAACCCCTCAAAGTTCACGTGGAAGCAATTAGAGACCTGCTGCTCCACCTGGACTGTCACAAGTCCATGGGGCCACAGGGGATCCACACGAAACTGCTGAGGGAGTTGCTGGCTGTTATTGATGGGCCGCTTTCCATCACCTATCAGTGGTCATGGTCATCAGAGGTCCTGAATGACTGGAGACTTGCTAATGTGACACCCATCTATAAGAAGGGTTGTAAGGAGGACTCAGGGAGCTACAGGCGTGTCAGCTTGATCTTGGTGCCAGGAAAGGTGATAGAACAGGTCATCTTGAATGCAATCACGCATCATATGTGGGACAACCGAGGGATCAGGCCCAGTCAGAATGGGTTTGTGAAAGGCAAGTCCTGCCTGACCAACCTCATTGCCTTCTATGACTGGGTGACCCACCTGGTGGATGAGGGAAACGCTGTTGATGTAGTTTACCTAGACATCAGCAAGGCCTTTGACATGGTCTCCCATAGTATTCTCCTGGGGAAGCTGGCACCCCATGGCTTGGACAGGCACACTCTTTGCCAGGTTAAAAGCTGTCTGGATGGCTGGGCCCAGAGGGTACTGGTGAACGGAGTTAAGTCCAGCTGGCCACCAGTCACCAGTGGTGTTCCCCAGGATTCGGTGTTGGGGCCCATCCTCTTTAACATCTTTATTGATTACTAGGATGAGGGAATTGAGTGCACCATCAGTAAGTTTGCAGGCGACACCAAGCTGGGGGGAAGCGTCAGTCTGCTGGAGGGTAGGAAGGCCCTGCAGAGGGACCTGGACAGGATGGGTCGGTGGGCAGAGGCCAATGGAATGATGTTCAACATGGTTAAGTGCCAGGTCATGCACATTGGTCACAACAACCCCATGCAGAGCTACAGGCTTGGGGCAGAGTGGCTGGAAAGCTGTTCAGAGGAAAAGGATCTGGGGGTGTTGGTTGATGCTCACGTAAACATGAGCCGGCAGTGTGCCCAGGTGGTCAAGAAGGCCAAAGGCATCCTGGCTTGTATCGGGAATAGTGTAGCCAACAGGACCAGGGAGGTGATCATCCCCTTGTACTCAGCTCTGGTGAGGCTGCACCTTGAGTATTGTGTTCAGTGTTGGGCCCCTCAGTACAAGAAGGACAATGATGCCCTGGAGCATGTCCAGAGAAGGGCTATGAAGGTGGTAAAGGGCCTGGGACTCAAGTCTTATGAGAAGCGTCTGAGGGATCTGGGGTTGTATACTCTGGAGAAGAGGAGGCTCAGGGCAGACCTTATTGCTCTCTACAAATACCTGAAAGGAAGGTGTGGGGAGCTGGGTGTCAGCCTCTTCTAGCAGATAACTAGTGACAGGACAAGAGAGAACAGCCTCTAGTTGTGCCAGGGGAGGTTTAGGTTGGAAATTAGGAGAAAATCCTTCTCAGAAGGAGTAGTCAGGCATTGGAACACTCTGCCCAGGGTGTTCCCAATGGGTGTTTCAGGAAAGGTTGGGCGTGGTGCTTAGGGACATAATTTAGTGGGTGAAAAAAAAACAAAAAACAAAAAACATTAAAATGTGAATGCTAACATGGCTGATAATTGAGGGTGTGTCATAACTTTAATAAAACTTGGACTGAACAAAAGTGACATGCTCCGAATCCTTCAGTTTACAAATAACTAAGACAGAACTACCAGTTAGGAGGCTGATTATGTATTGTGCTTCTGCATGTTGACTCTCTAGATTTTGGAAGACGCTGTCTCTGAAAGAAGAAGGTGAAGATCCTGGATGAACATCCAGGAGTGGGGGGTCTGAGGTGTGAGAGAAGATCCCAGAAATCAGAGAGCTGTGTGGAGGCAAATGATGGGGAATGTCTCAGAACTTTGTCTAGTAATACCTGAGACTGCTGATTGTGGGCAGCAGCATGTCAAGAACCAATATGACTTTCTATCCAACCCTCCTGGACCAGCAGTGACGTCTCTGCAGGGAAGTAATAATGAGACCTAGAAAACACTGCTGGAGAGGAGTGAGTGGGTGTGTCAACGAGTAAAAGTGGAGTTCAAGCTCTAATCTGTTTGGTTCTTAAATAAACACCCTGGGATCTATATCCGCTGTGGCTTGCCACTTACTCTGTCTTCACCCATGACATAGCCTTGGAGTGTAACTCATCTCACCTAGCTGCATATCTACATCATAGTTATCACCAGCAGGTGAGACTGCTGTGCCCAAATTTCCTTCTATTTAGAATAAGAGGTTCAGATATATCTGACTGAAGACAGGTTAGTTACACCCTTGGTGATACCTGCTCATTCAAATATATGGAATTGCTGAGCTTTCTAACATTGAAAATTAAAACAGGTTTGAAAGCTTGGTCTTCTGCCCTCTTGGGTGAAATTTTCAGTTGTAGAGAAAATGAAGAACTTTTTAGATACTTAGCGTAGAGAAGAGTTTTCTGAAAAATCAGTGCCTGCCAGAAATGTGAAATAAGATGTTCACTGTAATTTCAAAAATGATGAGATATATAATACCTGGACCTTGGGGTTTTGGTGGACAACAAATTGTCCATGATCCAGCAATATGCCCTTGTGTCAAAGAAGCCCATAAATGTCCTGTGCTGTAATTCATAAAAGTGTAATCTGCAGGCCCGGGGAGTGATCCTTCCCTTCTGTTCAGCACTGGTAAGACCAGTTCAGGGTATTGTGTCCAGTTTAGGCTCCCTGGTACAAGAAATATATTGACACCTTCTCAGAGAATTCAGAAAACTGAGGGCCACCAAGCTTGTCAGTAGAGCGGAGCAAAACGTGTTCAAAAAGAGTGTGAGAACTGAGCCTGTTCAGCTTTTAATTCCACTCTTTGATAGTGGAATAAGATGAAATTGTCTTGTATCATAAGACTTGTTTGTACTCAGTCTGCTGGATGTTTAAGGGGTGGTACTTATACGAACTATTTCCAGTAATTCTACTCTTTTCTTGTAGAGGAGACATCAGTGTTGAACACAGTATATTAAGAATACTCCTACAATACCAAAAGCAGAGATTTCTAACTTCTAAATATTTTCCTTTTTATACCTTCAAGTACTTAATTAGCTCTTTCTGCTACAGCATTGCTCCGAGATCAAGTGCAGAGAAGTATTAATGTGAACATTATGGGAATTCTTGTTCATCCATTATTTCCCCCCTCCCCCCCAAAAATAAAGGAATTGTTAGAACTGCACAGAAAAAGAAGTTATTTCAAGTGATTTTTTTTTTTGTTTAATGACATAACTGTTACAATGTGCATAAAGTCATTTTTAGACATTCAAAAACATGTTTTTGAACTTCTAACCTAAAAAAAAATAGTGAAAAGAGATGGTAATCGGACTTGCAGTGATATATAGAAGTGATTTTTCTGAGAAATGATGCATATGAGTATCTAGCTGAGATTACATTCTGTCTTTGCTGTTTGTGTACTGGAAATGTCAATGAAATAATTGTTAGAAAATTATTGAGCACAGTGATGAGTCAAAATAATTCATTTTATGAAATCAAAATGATAAAAGTCAATCATCATAATAATGACAACAGTAAAATAGCTTTTCTTCGGGAGCAAGGGTCTGATTCTGGGGCTTTTATTTATATAAAATAGTATTTTACTGGTTCAGAGTTTTCACTGAAGCTTAGGAACTAACTGCTGCATGAAGAACCACTTGTTTGTAAAAGGGGAGAAAACTACGTTTTTTGGATGTGATCCAAAAATACTCCTGAAATTAACAGTATTTTTTTCTGTTCATTTCAGTGGTTTAACATTAGACTCTCAAGCAGTGTGCATTTTAATTCAGTGTCCTTTTTGGTTCAGGAAATGTTTTTATATTGAAACAAGGATTCAGATTTGGTTTAGGGTCTCAAAGGAGTCATGAGCATGTCAAGGGTTTTGCCTAACTGAACTTTTTTGACATTGAAAGAATCCTTTTTTTTTTTTTTCCTAAACTTTTGTTTTCTAAGCAGTTGCTGCCCTTTCTGTAAACGTACAATATGATCCTCTAGGTATAGTGGAGCAATTTGTAAGGAAGCAGGGTGTTTGTTTCACTGGTCCTGTCACATGTACAGGAATGAAATAATTTAAATATAATATTATTCAAAAAATGAAGAATATGCTTACTTATTAAATAAAGTTAAAAAGAGAGAAAAAAGCAGAAATTTGTTGTTAATTATGCTGATGTAGCTCCATAGTTTATTCTTCTCAATTGAGCTAAGATTCATCTCTACTACCTTTAGATTACAGTTTTATTACTGTGCTACTATATCTGTTGATGAGTCTGTATCTCTACCCAGAAGAGAGAAAGAACACAGAGAAAATGTTATGTATTTTCATATTCCTTAATTTTTCTACTGTATGATTATCAAAGATTCTTTCCTGTTTCTTATAGCTGACTTCTGGGAGACCACACAGTACGGTGTGAAAATTTTTTCCTACTTTTCCTACTTTTATATTTTCATGAACTTTATATACTGAATATTATAGTATAATACATATTATATATCGACATATTATATATATTACATATTATAATCATATAATTATATAATAATATATCAATATAATGTATATATAATATAATGAATATTACAGTATATATAATGCATATATACTATGCTTGATTCTTTTCTTCTTTGAGACAGTTCTCCATTGTTACTTTGAAAAATACTACATACTGTATAATGGGAAGTATTAAATTTATAGTACTGTTGCTAGCGTCATTGCTAATCCTCTCTTGTAAGTATTTTCATAAATAGCAGTGAGATTCCACTGATTACGAAACTAAGAATGGAATCCCCAATACCTCTTTCACAACTGGCAAGTTGTGAGATTTATGGAGGATCTATGGGGGGAATATATGACAATGGTACATCACATTTAAATGATTTTTTATTGATAATCATCCTATAGCCCTAGGTATGCAATCTGATCAGACACAGTAATAGAATTTTAGTGTGTAAGTGGGCTGAAATTTTAAAAGGTCAATGGAGTATATATACTCCACTGGAATATAAATACAGTAATAGTGACAGTTGTTAATATCAGCAGTAAGATAAAGCTATTCAAACATACTAATTTACTTAATGTCAAATTTGATTTAAATCATCTTCCACACTAAGCAGTAATAAGTTGCATGGAGATATACAAGGTTAGTACTTTCTTATGAAAGGAACTGTAATTTATAATTTGCCTTAATTTCCTAAATAAAAACAATGCTAGCATTCTCCAATTGTAATTAATATGCATGACAAAAATTTAACTGCTTTGGTTTTGAAAAAAAATATTTAATATACCTTGCTTTGCCCAGGAACAATTTTAACAGCCTCTGTTATGTATTGCTGTCAGAGATTAATCAATCTCTATATCGTTCCACTTTTAGGCCAGCGTATGTCTAATGACATATGTTCTAGAATATGTTCTAGAAAAGAACTCTATTAAGTCATGTAAATTCATGCAGGTGCAAGCAGGTCTAACAAAAGTGTTTTTGTCAAAATGGCAGGCAAACAGGGTCATATGATAAGATTTTTACAGCCTTCAGCTATGTTTTATTGCAAAGTGTTTTCTTCTGGGGTAGGTTTCTCCCCAGACCTTCCAGACTGTAAGAACTCTATTAAAGAGGCTGATTACAGGATGATGACTTCTTCTCAGAGCATAGAAGATAATGTAGAAAGGTACTGACAACTGAGTAGGAAACTACTTAGATAAAGTGATATGTAGATAAAGAGATATGTAGTCTTTCAGGATGGAACCCAGAGCCAATCTGCTAACTTCTTCATACAGGGCCATCCTTTATATCCTTTCCTGTCCTCTAACTGATGAAAAATCATTCTGTTGTGGAATTGGATTATTTGAAATAGTCAACTCTCTTTCCTATAATTCAAATGTGTGTTGAATCAACAGCTCAATCAAGTCTATTTAAGTTACGTGAATTACATAATTTCCATTAAGCTTGTAGATCCCAAAATAATAAATACATTGGTGTAATACAAGACAAAAGTTTAGAAATTAATAAAATACTTCTTTATAAGAGTCAAAAAACTACTGATCAAATCAGAATGAACATCACGTTCAAAGATCATGATCAGACTGATCAAAGGGACAGAAACAATATAAACTCTTTCAAAGATTGGACTCTTTTGTGCAAAGATAATTTAATGAGAAAGTGTATGGTTTTGCTTTGAAAAATATCACTGCATAACTTGCAAATTTAAAAAATAGAAGTATGCTTTGGAAGCAAAATAGTGTAAAAATCCATGAAAGTAAAAAAAAAAAAAAAAGAAAAGCAATACTTCTTTAGGTTTTATCAAAGAAAATAAGAAGGAATGATGTCAGAAAGTTTGTGAATATGTCATACAGCACACTGTGAACAGTGGAAAAAAAAAAAAAGGAGCCCGATGCAGAATGCATGTCAGCTAACTTTAGACATTTGTGTTGTAGAATTCCCATCTGCATAAGTCATAGAGCTTCCCATCTTTCAACAGAAAGATATAGGTTTGCCCAAGTTGTCATTAATCTCAATTTAACACACCTGTTTGAGGGGTCAAAATAACTGTCTTATTAGTGCTTGTTTATTTCCTTCATAATGGTGTGGTGGTTTTACCCAGCCGGGCAGCTGAATTCCGCCACAACCACCCTCCTCAAAGGGAAAGGGGGAGAAAATATGATGGAAAGGACTCAAGGGTTGAGATGAGGATGGGGAGATCACTCAAATATTGTCATGGGCAAAACAGACTCACCATACCGACATTAATATAATCTATTATCTATTACTAACAAGCTAGAACAGTGAGAAACAAAAAGCAAACTAAAAACACCTTACCCCCTCCATCCATCCTCTTCTATGTCCTCCCCCCAAGCAGCACAGGGGAACTGGGGGCTGTGGTCAGTCTGCAACACTTCATTTCTGCTGCTTCTTCACAGTCACTCTCTGCCTCTCCTCCACTTGGGGTCCCTCCCACGGGATGCCGTCCTTCCTCAACTGAGCCTGTGGGGGCTGCCCACAGGCAGCAGCTCTTCAAGAACTGCTTCAACATGGGTCCGTACCACGGGGTCCATCCCCCAGGAGCAAACTGCTCCAACAATGGTCCCCCACGGGCAGCAGCTCCCCCCAGACCCCCTGCTCCTGCGTGGGCTCCTCTCCACGGGCTGCAGCTCCGGCCCGGGGCCTGCTCCTGCGGGGGCTCTCCATGGGCCGCAGCCTCCTCCAGGCCACATCCACCTGCTCCACCGGGGGCTTCTCCGCAGGCTGCAGCGTGGAGATCTGCTCCATGTGGGACCCATGGGCTGCAGGGGGACAGCCTGCTCCACCTGGGGCCTCTCCACAGGCCACGGGGGAACTTCTGCTCCAGTGCCTGGAGCACCTCCTGCCCTCCTTCTGCACTGACCTTGGCGTCTGCAGGGTTGTTTCTCACTCCTCTCTCTCAGCTGCTTTAAAAGAAAATCTTGACATTTTGGCATTTATTTTCCAAGTACTTGCTTGGACTGAGATTATCACAGTTTGACAGTGAGGACTATGGTTAATGCCTCTGGTGTTCATGCACAACACAGCTTTCTCCTATGAGGGATAATCTCATCTGTATGGAGACAGCTTTATTCTTTTTGGTTTTGATCTTACTATAAGTGTCTATAAATATGTTTGAAAAACTGACAAAATCATACATAGAATGACTGGAAGGGTTGGAAGGGACCATAAAGGGTTGGAAGGGACCTTAAATACCATCAAGTTCCAAGCCCCCTTCCATGGGCAGGGACACCTTGCGCTAGACCAGGTTGCTCAAAGCCCCATCCAACCTGGCCTTAAACATTTCCAGGAATGGTGCATCCATAACTTCTTTGGGCACCCTATTCCTGTGCCTCACCAACCGCACAATAAAGAATTTCTTCCTTATATTTAGTATCTTATATCTGAAATGAAATAATGCAAGCTGCATACAATTCCCTGCTTGAAATTATTAAAAGAGAAGGAATGAACTGTACCTACTAGCTCCTAGACATAATAGAAAATGCTAAGACCTAAATGAGAACTCTTTGTAGACACCACATCGATTGAGCAGCCTGCTACTCAGTGATGTTCACTCAAGTGAATGCCAGACCTGTAAGGACTCCTGTGAGCTGCAGTGTTTATTTATAAAATGAGGAGAAAATCATTACCAAGATTATACTCTCCCCCTGAAACTAAAAGAGGTTCTCTTATTGTGGTATCTGTTGCCTCTGATTATATGAAGTCTATCTGAGGATTTATTTTGAAGGAGTTGTACTTACAAGAGGGTCCACGTTACCTAGGACAGTATACATCTAAAATGTAGTAATACGGTATACACCTAGCTCCCCAGTAAAATCATATACGTTGGCTAGCTATCTTTAGGAACCTATGATATAATCCACTCAAGTAAGGCAATCATCTTGCACTATTTACTGTGTAGAAAACCAATTGTAAATGCCTAGTGTCTATATCCATGAGTGGAGACTCAGTCTACCTAAATTAGGTATCCAGCTTTCCTGACTGATAGTAAGGACCCAAAATGAAGTGGCAGATACCTATACAACCTGAAATAAACTTTATTCTGAAGGCTGGTACTAAACAGAGCAAGCTGATTTTCATTAAGGTGATGGCAGGAATGTGTAATGCTCTTACAGTTAGAAATAGATCTAGGTTTCTATGTTATGGACTCAGTTGCACAAAAAATAACTCACAGCTAAGGGAATCTAAATCTAGATGGAGCTGACAGGAGATGTCTTGATGTAGCTTTAGTTGTAGTTGTTGCCAGTATATATAGTATATTTGTTATATGTAAAATGGTATTAGCCATCTTTATTTTGGCAGTCCTACCCTCTGTGTAAGTGTATAACACAGGTAACAAAACTGAAGGTTTTGGCTGCCTGCTATAGACATCTAGCATCACTTTAGGCACTGCTGAGCACCCTATTGAGACTGCAGATCCTGATACTAAAGAATGAAGATTTTCTGTATGTCCCTTGTGATATCTACCAGCACTAGATGAATGTGTTGCATGACATTAGATGCCCATGTTTGTCAACTGAATCCTATTACAGATGTTTAAGTTCCCACTGTCAGGACTGTAAATGTAGGAGCCATTAGTCTGTCCATAGTTTTCTAGGACCTCTGCACATGTCCTTGGGTACCCTACCTTGCCTCTATCTACCACTATAGAGGGATCATATATGTCTCATATCCGCTGGAACCTTATGTGGCTGCCTTGGATATCCTGAGGAATACTAAATTGTCCAGAGCAGCTGAATGCGAGTAGCTGAATCGAGCTCTGAAGAGTTGCATTAATGATAAGGAAAGCTTGGATTCAGATTCAGAAGTATGTTTACCTGGCATTGAATCCTGCTTCAGTACTGTGACTTAACTTATCACACAGGCATCTAGAGCCATTTGAGAGGAACCTGAATGCTTGAGACATCTGTATGGAGCCAATAGCTACAGCAGAGTACTTATGAGAGATTTGTGATCTATTGGAGTAGCAGCTGGAAGCCTGAGAGGATATCTGAGGAAATCTCAGGCATGATATGCTGCTCTAGGTAAGCAACTTCATTATGCCTGAAAGCTCTATCATGAAAGTATTTTTCCATATTTCCATCACACTTTATTTCCTAGTAACATACTTAAAGCTACTAAAATAACTAAAAATAGTTGTGAAGCAAAAAGTTGAGTACAGACAATAATGTATAGTCCTGGTGCATTGGGAGTGGGACAAAGATTGTAGCAGGTCCTTTAGGCCACTTTTGTAAATGGAACTCGTCTAGAAGAGACCATATATGCCTAACATTGACACATTTCCTGAAACCAAAGACAAATGTGGTCAGATTTTAATTTCATGGAGGATGTTTGGGATTTTGCTATTGGCATCAGCAGGGACAAGAATTAGCCCAAAGAAATTAAAATATGTTCTTCATTCTTCTAAGTGATAAGCCACTTCTGAGCGCAAGTTCTAAATGGAGAAAAAAATAATATCTAAAGGAACTGGCAGGCAGTACAGTACTTCAGCATTTGGAGTTCAAATGTGTGGTTTCTATAAAACAATGTTTTTAAGGTTTTTGGTTGTATCCTTGAAACAAAGTGAATTAACAACAAACCAAAACATGCATCAAGTAACATTTATTTTTTTAGTGTTTTGATGTAATCTCTCTCTTTAGTATGTCAAGAGAATCCTCAAGAGACAAACAATTCTGAATATTAAGTGAGTGACTAGTATTAAAAGTGTTACTCTGGTGATCTGTACTTCCATTGTTGATGTTTATGGGCTGGTGTTTCTTTGCAACTGAATAGACACATATAATAAAAAATTAGGAAAAGAATGTTCTTATTACCTTGAACTGAGTGCCTATCTTTAATCTAGTGCATGACTCATTTTGTCTGGTGGTTTAAGACCTTGCACAGCTTTTACAATGCAAAGAACCATTAATATTGTTTTTAGCTGTGTTTTTATTTTAGTGCTATATATAGTTGACCTGTTTCAAGGGTAAGCACTTTAACTCACAAAATCTCCGAAGATTTTATGTTCTAGATCTGGCATAATTTGATACATGGTGAACGGTAAGAGAAAATGAAGGGACAAAATGAATTTGGGACCACTGAATTTTTGAAAATGAAAGATGTATGATAAACATGATGTATGTTATAGGTAATAATTTTTTATATTTTAATGTATTTTTAATATTTTTAATATTTTATTCTGCTTCTGGCTTTTTATACATTTAATGTCTGTGTAGATGGTGTCTACACTCAAGTTTGAAGGGCAGGAGAGGCAAGGGAAAAACAAGTAATTTCTTAGCATATATCCAAAGAGAAGAACAAATTTTTATTTTATTGCTGCACAGTGAAAGCTGGAGCTGGGGCAGTTGGAGAAGGAAGAAGGGGATACCTGAAAGTTTGCATGTTCACTGAACACAATTTGCAGTTTACAGAAGTAAAGGTGAGGAAGAGGAGATTGTGCTCAGTTCAGTTGCCTACAGAATCTGCTGTTATTTGAGAGTCTGCAGAGACAAGGAGTCTGGCTGCCAGCAGCTGCTGCAGAAGGGTGTAAGTCCTGTGACACATCTACCAGGCCCATATAGATTCCTGTATACTTACAGATGTTTCAAATGACAGTTAGTTACCGGGGTTAGGCAATTTACAGAGAAAAAGACAGGGTGAGAGTTTTTTTTTATTATTATTAGTTTACTTTTTAAATACTGGAAAATAACCTACATCTGTGCTAGCCACCCTAGATTATCTTTAATTGATGGAGAGAGCAAGCACTTCTAGACATGAATAATTTTTTCCAGTAATCGAGCTCTGAAAGAGGTCAGATGACTAGGTCTTATAACTGACTATTTCTCTCCACTCTCTATAAAGCAAGCATAGGCTGAGGTAGGCATCAACACTAAACAAGTCAGAATTCATCTGAAACGTCAGGTTCAGGATGGAGTATCAGCTACTGCTAGGGCTATGAGGAAGGGGTTGGCATGTCAGTTTATGGATTTAAAGAGAAGAAATTGTCATGATAAATTAATTTTAACAGAAGAGCTAGAAAGGATAGATTTTGAGGAGACAATGAAGAATAAAATGTTGATAAGGAAGCCAGAGGCAGACATCTCAATACCCTGAAGAAAAGTTTATTCTCAGCCTGAGGACAAGATAGTTCTCATTCTGTCTATGACACTAATTTAGTGATTGGCAATATGCCTGTTTTAGGTGTTGGTGCCTCAGTTTCCTGAGATCAAAGCAGAAATGATAATTCTTTAAATAATTTTGTTAATATATAATAAATATAAATAAAATATTTGATCATTAATTATTTATGTAAAATATAAAATAATGTGATTTTTTATAAATAAGCTAATTCTACAGATTTTTTTTTTTTTGTAGAGTATTTGTCAGATGAATTCAGGAGGACAGTTTCAACAGTACACACAAAATACAGAAAATGGCCATTTGAATTACTAAGAGAAACAATCATGATAATAAAGCAGTTACAATGACAGACAAAGCTTTTGTCAAAATTGTTTAAAAATGAGTTTCAGGGAATAATCACACATACACAGCCTGCTGTTGTGGCTTTTTAATCCAGTAGGTGTAAATTTGAAATCCTTACATTACTGTGGGAGAACTGTTTTAAGTAATTAGGGCAAAGCCTATGTAAGATGTGCTAGACATAAAATATCCAGGATAAAGAATTAAACTGTGATCAAAATAGGAAATTATAAACTTCTCAAAGTGTAAGATGATTTTAAGTGATGAAGTGCATTAGTTCTGAGCAGTTTTACATTATGATTTTTATGATTTTCTGTAGCATGACTACATTAGCATTTGTAACCTCCGGTTTCTCCCTTTTTCACTTCTCTGTTTCTTATCCATCGCTATGAATGCCATCAGCAACAATCCTCTACACCAACTGGGCAGGCAGGTTTGAATTTTGGTTTTCTCTTTTGATCCATCTAGGATCTCAACTTTGCTGCAGCTTATTGACAAGATTTGGAGTTGATATCTTCACCATACTTTTAAATGTTACAAGGGTCGAATACCATTCTGAAACACCTTTTCCTTAACCTGGGGACAGGATTCAGCTCCCAAATCATAGACTGTAGATGGTGATTGCAGATAGTTAAATTTAGTTATCTCAGTGTGCAATTCTATATAAGTGGTATTTATGTTACCATTATAGTCAGTGAAGGTCTGGTAATAACTAGTGAATGAAATTTAGCAAACAATTCAATTCACTGTAAAACGGCTATATTTATTTGTCTGATTTTTTTTCTAGGCTCCATTAACTAAAAACCACCCAAATGCCTAAACTTCAGTGACTAAATCTAATTATATAGGATTTTCTGCAAGTCCTCGGAACCAGATGTTTCTTTCATTTGTCTTGGCAGAAAAGTATTAGGTATTTTCTGTGGGGAAAAAAATAAAAAAATATATGTGAAAGGTGGGTGCCTAAACTAGGCAGTTTTCATTCCACCTGGGGATGGGCACTTGGATATATTCAAGGATAGGTATTTGTAGACATAACTGAATATTTGATCTTTCCTACTAGGAAAAAGTGGCAATTTTGAAGCAGCAGAAATTTGGGTTTGCTAATGTACTGTATGATAGTTGTCTGCAATACACTTGTATAAAAATTTATAGTGGGAGTACTAGAGATAGAGGAAAATTTCTATCAACATGGCAAAAACTGTTTACACGTGTTACATGTAGTTCATAGAATACCAGAATGGCTTAGGTTAGAAAGGAACTTAAAGATCATCTAACTCCAACTAATTATATTTCATTTTTTTACATTTTACATAATTACATTTTAAAAGCTTTAAAGTGACTGTTCCCATGTACTTAAGGTGTAAGAAAGAGGAAAACCTTTTTTTTCCAACAACAGAGGAGACAGTCAAAAGTTAACCCTGGTCTAAAATTGCTCATTCTTTGCTTTTGAGATCCTGGATTATATTAAGATTTCATGCAGCCAGAACATTGTGAAAAGGAGAGCTTGGGTAACTCACTCTAAAGGCAAAGTTCAAGAGGAAAAGCATATTGGTACCATCTATAGTTAAATTAAGTTGTTGGATTGATTATGATTATTTTTTGAGTAACACAGTAGCAAGCTGACCCCATCTTGATGAAGTGTTCTGAGAATATATCAAGAGAGCTCAGCAGTCATAAGGGTATGTGAGTCAAAAGATGCAATTTAAGGAGAACCAGAACAGAAACAGCTATAAAGGAGTTTAACGACAGCATAAAGGTCAGTAAACAGAGGACAATAGTTGCCTAGCACCAGAAAATATTATCAAAGCCTTTCTGATACCATTGGATCAGGCATTCAGGCCCATCTTTTAGTATAAGAAGTATAAGGCTGCAGAGGTGGCATCTTTAAGAAGAGTCCAGAAGCTGTCCCATGTCAGATAAGAGCCAGTTCAGCTGCTCCAAAATGTACCAGCCAGAGTATTGTGGTTTAACCCGGCTGGCAGCTAAGCACCGCACAGCTGTTCGCTCGCCCTCCCCCCTCCCTCTCTGGGATGGGGGAGAAAAACGAGAAAATGAAGTCTGTGTGTTGAGATAGAGATAGTTTATTAGGACAGAAAAGAAATTTATTATTATTATTATTAAAGAAAATAATTTAAAATTATTAATAATTATTAATAATTTAAAATTATTATTAAAAGAAAATTATTAATAATACAATAATAATAATAATAAATAATGTGTACAAAACAAGTGATGCACAATGCAATTGCTCACCACCCGCTGACTGATGCCCAGCCTATCCCCAAGCAGCCGCCCTTATATATTGTTTAACATGACGTCGGATGGTATGGAATACCCCTTTGGCCAGTTTGGGTCAGCTGTCCTGGGTCTGTCCCCTCCCAGCTCCTGCTGCACCCCAAGCCTGCTCGCTGGCAGGACAGAGCGAGAAGCCGAAAAGTCCTTGGCTTAGTGTAAGCACTGCTCTGCAACAATTAAAACATCAGTGTGTTATCAACATTATTCTCATCCTAAATCCAAAACATATCACCCTACCAGCTACTAGGACGAAAATTAACTCTATCCTAGCTGAAACCAGGACACGGAGTCAAGCCAATAAGCATCATTGGTTGTGCCTCTGTGACAGTAGATTGAAGAACGGGAAAAAAACTTCTGTGCAACAGCAGCTGGGTGAGAGAAAAGTGAGAACCAGCCCTGCAGACACCAAGGTCAGTGAAGAAGGAGGTGCTCCAGATTCTGGAGCAGAAGTTCCCTTGTTGCCCATGGAGAGGCCCACTGTGGAGCAGGTTGTGGCCCTGCAGTCCATGGTGTACCACAAAGGAGAACATCTCCATGCTGCAGCTCATGGAGGAGGCCTCCGTGAAGCAGCTGGATGTGGAGCAGGTGATCTGGCAGGAGCTGCCACCCGTTGGAGACCCATGTTAGAGCAGTTTGTATCTGACGGATGGACCCTGTGGTACAGACCCAACATGGGAGCAGTTCTTGAAGAGCTGCTGCCTGTGGGAAGCCCACTCAGGATCAGCTTGGGAAGGATGGCATCCCATGGGAGGAACTTCATGTTGGAGCAGGGGCAGAGAGTGAGAGTGAAGGAGCAGTGGAGATGGACTGTCATTATGGACTGACCACAGCCCCCGTGCCCTGTTCCCCTGTGCCGCTCAGGGGAAGGTAGAAGATGGATGGGTGTGGGTGTCATTAGTTTGCTTTTAGTTTGTCACTGTTCTAGTCTGCTAGCAATAGGTAATAAATTATATTAATCTCCCTACATTGAGTTTGTTTTGCCTGTGACTATAACTATTGAATGATCTCCTTTATCGCAACCTTTGAGCCCTTTTCATCATATTTTCTCCTCCTTTCTGTTTGAGGAAGGAGAATGAGAAAGAGCAGTTGTGGTGAACTTCAGCTGCCCAGCTGGGAAAAACCACCACAAATATACAAAACACTTTCAACACTTAAGACTAAAAAAGTCAGAGAAATAAATCCTTTTCCTAAGCACTTTTTTCTTACATTCTTTCTTTCTGGCTTATCACAAATAGTAATTCATTAACTATAAATATTCATTTTTTTTTCTTGACTCAGAGGAGTAGTGAGGAATTTCTTGTCACGAGGTTGTCATTAACTATTGTAGCTCATGAACAGATCAAACTTTTTTGATAATCTGTCTCAATTTTATGGATTATCGAATCTCTAGTTTATTGACTATTGAGGTAGAGAAAAACCAGCAGGAGCTACTAAATAAATAGTAGCAAAATGACTGTATGAACACAAATAGTTTTGGGCTTTCAAGGAGTCATTCAGTTAAAAGTGGAAAAAGTAACATTGGAAAAGAAAAAAAATATCTATTGAAAATGAACATTTGCCCTGTAGAACTCATTGCCAAATTACTCAAAACAGTCTGATGAAGAACAATACATTTCAGTATTTCAGGTTAATTTGAGTAGCATTTTGAACAGAATTTCTATTTCTAGTTTTATTTACACTATATATGCTGATCTTTCTCCAGAGAAGTTCAGAGAGCTTAAAAGCAATCCTTTCTTTTAGAAATGCAGGAAAGCTGTTTTGCCTTGAAGTATCATTGTCAAGACACTGAAATACTTCACTCTTATGAAAAGGTTAAAGGAAAACACAAGCTTCCTCTCTGCTTGCAACTATATGCAGCTATATTCCAAATTAATACCAGTAATAATAATGTATGCAAATATATATATGTACATACACTGAGAGTAGCATCACCTTAAATTGAATTGTAGCTGACTGCCTAGAAAAGAAACTTTATTTAATGAGGATAATTTTATCACTGAGGCCAAGCGTATGGCAAGATTCAAGAAGTAATTTGTCACTAATGAGAACATCTATAGGATTACAAATAAAAACTAGTAATTTGAACAGAGTGCAAACTTGTATGCCTCGGGACTCTTGCAAGAAAGGTAAGAAAAGATACACCTAGAAAGGAAGAATTCCTTACTTCATTACTCAAGAATTTGCATAAAGAAGTAATGGCCACTGGAGGTGCACATACTGGAAGAGATGCCAAACTAATGTAAATTAAATCTGATATGTTATTCTGATATGCTTCTGATTTCAGTTTCATATTCAAGTCCCATCTCAGGGATGTAAGTAAATCCTAGTACAAGACTTGCAGATCTGTTAATAGTCTGGGGTGCTGTACTCTACTGAGACTCAAGTAAACCAAAAGATGAACAAAATATGAATGACACATTCTATGCAGTACTTCTATTTGTTTGATATTGGAGAATGGAAGATTCCTTTCTGAGAAGAGCTCAGACAGTCTCTGCTTGGTAAGAAGGCTAAAATGGGAATAAATAATATAGAGTTTGAAAGATAGTGCCATATTAGGAACCAAGAAGGCTCGTCTCATAGTTTGATTCATGCAAGCAGAAATAGAGCTTCAGATCATTATAAAGAATAAATAAATAAATAAATAAATAAATAAATAAAAGCAGATCTAAAACAACTGTCTTTAAAGCCTCTGACACAAACTAAAATGAGAACTGGAATAGTAACTTCATACAACCAGAAGATGACTTTGTGAGTTTGAATGTGAGGCCTTATTGTCCTCCAGCATGAGTCACACAAACTGTTGATTTGTTTTTAACAACCATTTTCTGCAGTAATGCAAATTGTTATTTATATATATATATGTACATATATATATAAAGACAGAGAGATGGAGTGAACACAGTGACCACAGCGAACACAGCTCCTTTACACTTCTTTAATAAAGAGCTCTTTAATAATCTTTAATAAAGAAGCTCCTGTGGACCTTCAGGAGCTAACAGCTCATACATCAGGGACTGTTGAAAAGGCATGACACAGTGTTAGTCCTTAATCTACTTTTTAAGACACCATGATCAGTGACATCAAGGGAAACTTTTTTTTTTCCATAAATGGAAAAAAAAATGAAAGTAGGTATATAAATGTTTTAAAGTTTGCTGGAGAAGGATAAAACTCTCAAAATTCTGAAGTCTTCTGAAAAGACTGAAATATGAAAGAACTAAAATTTGTAGATAATATTTAAAGCAAAGACCAATACAATAACTCTGGAAGGGCAGTAAAAGTAACAGAATCTTGGTTTGTAAATTTGCAATAGCTTTGTTCCAGCTAGTTTTTCTGCTCTGGTAAACACATTTCTTTTAAAACTTTGGCTTACATTTGTATAGCAAGGGATATTAATTCCAATTTTTATGATGGCTCAGTGTTTGTTTTTTATCAGGAAAATAGGGTTCTGAGCTGAGCACATGAAAAGACATAATGGTTCAAGATATTGAAAAGTGGGATATAAGAGTTTAAAACTTTCTGATATCTGTTTAATAGATAGAGAATTGCTATTGACTACAAGTCTTTGTCATTGGATGACTATTTCCTTCTTTTATGTGAAACTAAGTGGTGGCACTATTTCAGTGTCAGATTCTTCTTTATAGATGTTTACATCACAAAGAACTCACACACTTTGTTTTGGCAGTACTCTCAGAGGGGGCATTCATTATGCACAGTCGTCTCATCTGTAAATGTGTTTCCTTTAGGCAGTGATAAGACACATGATCAGTGTGGAAATTGCAATGCCACTGCTACTGTTTTGTTTTTAGGATCTAGTGCAGATACAGACTCAGTGGAGGTTTAACTTGTACCTGAGGGCAGATACAGGCCCTATGAGGAGAGGTTCATTTTACATATCCATCAGTTCAACAACTGCTAAGAAAGGATATGATTCATTCAATTCTTCCCTATTTTGAGAGACATATTCTGTATCTATTAGTGCTTGTTAGGGCCTTGGTATACTGAAGTGCTCGTTGTGTTTAATGAAGTGTGAGACACAGAATTATTTGGAGAAAAAAATCTGAAGGTACTACAAATTCTATAAACCAGAGAAGTGCTCAGTAATATTATGCATCCTGTCACATAGGAAATATTTACTAGCTGGCAGAAAATAGATGAAAAACAAACAAAACAGAACAAAACAAAACAAAACCCTAATGTTACTAGTTAAATCTAAAGGTAAATGACAATTATTCCTAACTTGATCCTAAACTGTGATCCAATAGAACTTCTCAGGTTAATAGATACTCTTTCTGTCTTGTTTGCTAACATTATTTTTTTGGAGGTCAAATTTTATTCTCTCAGCATTTTTTTCAAAAGCTCCTAATGGAAGGTGTTCCAGCTGCAATAGTAATTAAAACTCTGGGCATTTCTGGAGTCCAAATGGTATATAATTGCCTCTTAAAAATTTGAACAATGATGTACTCCTCATGTTCCTGCTTCCATCTCTTGTATTATTCTTTTTTATATTTGACTCAGGAGATTGTTGATTCATGCAAGATCCTGTGCCTTTCCTTGGCTTCATGTTCATTGAGATGGACCGCTATTGAGCTTGAAGGAGATAATCCTTGAAACTCAACCAATCTCTCTTATCCCTCTTATGTGTAAGTCTGTATCTTCCAAGAAGATTCCTGAAGAAACCAAAGTCTGCCCTCCCCAAGTTCAGATTTGTGATCCTGCTGTTTGCTCCCTACTCACTATTATCCCTCCTCTACAGTCTACTGAGGACCAGTGGCATCCATTGCCAAGCTGGTGAAGAGAGCTTTAAAATAAAGTTGCCTTGGGAAAGAAGTTTGACCCTCTCAACTCTTACTGGTTTGATGCCAGGACTCCATGATATGCTGGGTACACTGGATCACATTTGAAATGTTTTTACACTAATGCATGCAGCATGATGAATAAGCAAGGAGATCTAGAAGCTTTGGCTCAGTCCCAGAACTACAACAACATTGGCATAAACAAGACTTGTTTGGAAGAGTCCTGTGGCTGTTGTGCTGTGATGGACGGCTATAAAGTCTTCAGGAGGGAAAGGCAGGGCAGGTGGGGTGGGGGACCTCTGATAAGGACTAAGGGAAAAGCAGATAAAGCGGATGTCATAATGGTAGCTTACTGTAGACCACCCAGCCAGGATGATAACATTGATCAATCATTCTATAATGAATTAAGGGATATTTATAGATCAGCTGTCCTTCTCCTTTTAGGTGACTTTAACTTCCCAGACATTAATACATAATATCATACAGCCAAGACAAACAGGTCCAGTGAGGCACATGGATGATATCTTCTTGGAACAGGTACTAAGGAAACTGACTAGGAAAGGTGGCCTCCTAGATGTGTTGCTTATGAACAGAGGGACTTAAGCATGAAGTGGTGATTGTTGGCTGTTTTGGCCACAGCGAGCACGAAGTAGTCAAGTTTAAAATCTTTGATGATAGGAGGAAATCTGCCACCAAAACTTTAACACTGGGTATGGGGAGAGCAGACGTCAGGCCACTCAGAGAACTAGTTAGTAAGGTCTTCTGGGAATCTGCTCTTGAAGGTATTCAAGTCCATCAATGTTGGTCACCTTTTAAGTACCACGTCTTCAACACAAAGTAGACAGCAATTCCAAAGTGTCAGAATCCAAGTAAGTTTTTAAGAAGGGTAAGAAAGAAGACCCTGGTAATTATAGGCCAGTCAGTCTCACTTCAGTGACTGGTAAAATTATGGAGATTATTATGGAAGTTATGGAAAAACACTTGAAAGACAGCACAGTCATTGGTTACAACCAATATGGGTTCACAAGGGGAAAGTCCTATGTAGCTAATTTAATTTCCTTTTCTGACAAGGTCACCCACCTACTTGACCAAGGGAGCCAGCAGATGTGTGTTTTTTGTTTGTTTCGTTTTGGATTTTAACAAAGCTTTCAGTACTCTTTCTCACAGTATCCTTCTGGACAAAATGTCCAGCATAAAGCTAGATAAACACATAAGATAATGGGTGAACAATTGACTGATGTGTCAGGCTGAAAAGGTTATAATAAATGCGATGACATCAGGCTCACGGCCAGTTACTAGTGGGGTTCCACAGGACTTCATTTTAGGTCCAGTTCTCTTCAATGTTTTTATAAGTGGTCTGGATGCAAGACTCAAATGCATGCTAAGTAAGCTTATGGATGACACTAATTTAGGAGGATCTGTTGACTCCCTTAAGGGTAGAGAAGCCTTGCAGGGAGATCTTAACAGACTAGAGGGCTGAGCAGTCACCAACCACATGAGATTTAACAAGAGCAAGTGCAGTATTGCTAGTTGGTTGAGGGGAGTGATTGTCCCTCACTACTCTGCACTGGTGCAACATCACCTCAACTACTGTGTGTGGTTTTGTGCACCAGAGTATGTGAAGTATGTAAAAACTATTAGAGAATGTCCAAAGGAGTGCAACAAAGATGGTAAAGGTTCTAGAGGCCAAGATGTATGAGGAGCAGCTGAAGTCACTTGGTTTGTTCAGCATAGAGAAGTCTGAGAGGAGACCTCATCATAGCCTACAGCTTCATTATGAGAGGAAGCAGAGGGGGAGGTGCTGATCTCTTCTCTCTAGTGATCATCAGATAGGACCTGATGCATGAAGCTGTGTCAGGGAAGGTTTTGGTTGGATATTAGGAGGAGGTTCTTCACTGAGAGTGGTCAGGCACTGAAATAGAATCCCCAGCAAAGTGGTCACATCACCAAGCCTGGCAGAACTTAAGTGTTTAGACAACACTCTCAGGCATGGTTTATTATTTAGGTACTTCTGCGTGGGGCCAGGAGTTAAGTCTTAATGATCCTTGTGAGCTCCTTCCAACCTGGGGCATTCTATGATTCTGTGATTCTGTGATCTTGAATTCTACCATGCAGCATGGTGGCTGCAGACATAGCTGCCTGCAATGTTTGATTCCTGCCAAATGCTTACTTGCTTGTATGAGCTCCATCAGACCTTGTCTTTCCTTATTTATCTGTGCTAGCAAGTTAAAATCAATGCTCTCCAGAAACCTCCTGGATTGCTTGTGCTCTCCTGTGTAGTCCCTATTGACTTACCTTCTCGACATTTCTTCAAAATTCTCTCTGCTCAGTTGCATGTCAGGAGTCCTCTGACTTTCTTCCATGTCTTTTTTATTCCTCATATTTGTAAATGTTTCTATTCTATTTGAAATCAATGCTGCATATCTACTTGTTCAAATTCTGGCCTCTCCATAATCTTTCTCATATTATGAGGCTCTGTTGCTTTCTTTTCTGACTTCTAATCCTTGATTACAGCGTTACTTGGCTGGCATACAGCTAGTTCTTACTTTCGTTCTCTCGTTCTGGCTTTTTAATGGTTTCAGTCTCTGTTTTTTATGAAAACAAGAAAGATAAAATGAAAGGATGAAGTATAGATTCCACTTGAGGGGGTTCTAGGTCAGTGAAGATGGTGTTGAAAACAAAAAGGGTTTTCTACCTTGAAGATTCATCACAAATGCCTTTAAACTGTCATATTCTTCTAGCTTTCTGCATTAAGTTAGAGGAATATTGTAATAAATAAGTAACACAAGGTGTCTTGACATGCTTGTCTGATCATCAGGGAAAGCTGTATTTTGCAAGAACTACATAGCTTCTAAAAAATTAGGCAAGGGATCAGAAGAAGTCAGGCAGTGCAAAATATAATGAACATATTTTTAAAGAATAAGTTCATAAAACATATTAATGAATTAACACAGTTTGGCCTCAGCTCAATTATTATTATTATTATTTTTTTCATCAAAAAATCATCAGATTATATCTTTGCTTGTTGAAGAACTTAAAAATTGTTTTCGCATACCTAATGCACCTTAATGTGATAGAGTCTTTCATAATTTGTGGCATTTGTGGATGCCAATGAAGAACATGGCAATGTGTAAGAAATTTATAATAAACATTCACAGGATGTTGAACCTTTTCAGCTTCAAAACAGTATATTGTCAACTGGCATTAAGGCTAACCTGGGGTAGGATCCTTCCGGCCTCTGGATCTTCCAGCTTTGCAGCTACAAATCTAACAGATCCACGGTGGAAATATGCAAGCCAAAGTCTGATTCTGCAATATAGTTAGGCTACTCTGCTTGGAAAGGGTAACTGTATGTTGTAGGCTGTGCATGCATTTTACGATATACACACACTGGATGAAAAACAAAACTAAATCTGATTCACAGGTCTACAATTCAGTTCTTAGGTAGCAAGGTATTTCTCAAATGAAAGATATTAAAACCATAAAAGCATTTTGTAGGAGGTAAGTAACTTATTTCTGTAATGCATTATTTTTTATTATAGAAAAATTATTTTGGCATTATATATATATACATATATATATATATAAAGTGATTAATAAGTTATATTCTGCATAATTATTTTAATGTATTATCAAATAATTGTCCTGAAAGATAGGTCAAGAGCCCATCATTTTTGTACCCCAACACTCTGAAGAGAGACGTGCAAATTTGAAAGGGGAAAAAGGATTTTTCTTATGACAGGAAATTGTTCTTAGGACTTAAAATGGGCTTTAGAAATGTCATTTGCAGAACATGACTGGAAGTGAGATTGCAGTGCCAGATATCACTAAGCATAAAAGCATATTATGTAACATTTATAGCACTCTTTTGTGCAAAGGCTTTCTATGCTGATTAGCTGAAAAATTCTACTATTATCATTTTGTGGCCCAGAGAACAATGTGATGTTATTTAATAAGATGTATAACCTTCCAGACTGCCTATTCTTTTTGGCACTGTTAAATGGGGTGTACATACATCGTCATGACTGTGCCAATGTTTTTTTGTTGATCTAGTTATGGCTTCCAACATACTTCACTGCAGACATGTTGACACTATGTAAAAAAAAAAATCCAAAACAGAGAGAAGAGAAATGCATTTAACATTAGTTTCATAACATCACTTTCCATAACTTTACACTACATTTCCTGAGTCAGGCAAAGGAAGGATAGCTTTCTAAACTCCCTGGGGATTAAAGTCAGAGAAGTCAGTCACCAGCTATAGCATTCTGCAATTAAATTTCAGGAAAAAAGTCCTCATGTTATGTCTTCTACTCACTGCTCTATTGCTCATTTGTAAAAACAAACATTTGCAATGAAGACATAACTGCCAATTTAGTCTAACTAAGACAAATGAGATAATGAGGTCAGTGGCAGCTTTGCGTTGACAAACCGAGCTGAATGCCCAGCTCCAACTAGAAAGCTTTCCTTCCCTGCCAGAAGGTCTATATGCTAATACTAACTAATTTGCCAACCTTGGCCCTACTGTGTTTGACAATAGGAGAACATACTATTTTGTTACAGATGTGACATTAATTTGGATGTAGACTAAAGTTGGAACAGGTAATCTATGCAATCTTCTAACCCAGGAGGCAATCACCAAAAATGTAAAACCTGGTAAAAATAAATACAGAAAAACGTAAATATGAAACTCAGATTATTTAAATGCAATTAATGATGAAGGAATGACAAAATCTATAGCAAATAGTGAAATAAATAGTCTGAAGATCCTCAGAACCCTTCACTTTAATATCCTTAGCATTAAAAGAATTAAAGGATTTTCCCAAATTCCAGATCCAGCACAAAAGGGACACTTTAGACCTGTTACTTATTTGAAGAGTTGTACGTAGATAAAACCTTTCAGAATATTTTGAAACACCTTTTCAAATTAATTTCTATCACTTCATAAGGGAGTTTTTTTCCTAAAGGATTTTTTTTTCTCATTTTCAAAACTTCATAAAGAAAATATGTAACAGTGAGGGGATTTCCAGTAAGGAATATTGCTTTGTTTATTATAATTTGTCTATTATTTATTGTCTATTATTATTTGTCTATTATTTATTATTATTTGTCTAAATGGACAAAACAGCATTTATAAGTTCATTCCAGATATAAGGTTTCAATATGGATGAAAAATATATTTCACAGATATCTGGTACACTAAATTACAAAACTCCAAATCAAACCACCCCAACAACAAAAACATGCCAGTTTATACCTTTTTACCCTCTGGGGCTGTGAGAAGAATCTGTGATTATAGAGGAATATTATCAACAGTTTTTTTTTCCTATAGAGTACAACATAGCTGACATTTAAAATTACTTATAATATTATAAACAAAATTGTACATTGCCACTGACCAATATGAAGGTGCTGGTGATTTCAATGGCAGTTGCATACCTTGACCAAAGATGGTGTGTGGTGTTACATGAAGACACCTCAGAAAAAAATACTGTCCACACTTTATCCAACAAATTATCCATACTCAGATAATTGAAATAGCTAAAAAAAAAAAAAAAATCACTTTCCTCCTCTTTGTAATGCAGTCATGCAGCCATTATGAAACTCTTCTAATACAAATCAGTAGAATTAATCATTATCTATAACTAATGCACTTGAAAAATATATATGTGGGTTTATGGTGATTTGTTAAATGATCCAACAATAAAATATAGGCTTTCATTTATGAAAAGCAAACAAACATTATAGCAAGTAATTATATATCTGACCAGTTACTTAAAGAGAACTTTAATGTTTTAGAGTTTTATAGTTTTGTTGAATCTTCTACAGTTTTGCCCTATCTACTGTATTTTAAAAGCTGTGTAAACTAAATAATGAATATCGATGCAGGTCCCAAAGAACAAAGCGACTGTATTCTAAATTTAAAATAAATAAGTTCACTAATGTACTGTGGTTTCTGAGGTATTTTCTACACCAACTTCTGATATGCTAGAATTGCTATTTTATATTATAGGGTGACGATCAGCATCACTTACTCAGGTTTTTAAGCTAGATGGGTGTACTAATTTTCCATAAGCCTTTCAATACTCCTGCCTTTCTCCCTTGACAAACAGAGAACTGAGTGTTTTAATCTCAGAGAACTGGTATACTAGGTGACTACAAGTTAAATGGAGATTTGGTTGAAATGCTTGTAATTAGGGGAATAATTGTGAACGCTACTGATTTCTGTTGAGTTATTTTTCTTGTACATTGACAGTACAGCAAGTGATTGGTTCAAGACAATGACTGTTAGATCAGTTAGTTTATATCTCAAATTTATTTTACACATGTAGGGGTTTTACCCAGCTGGGCAGCTGAAACTGAACCACAATTGCTCTCTCATTCTCCCTACTCAAAGGGAAAGGGGGAGAAAATATGATGGAAAGGACTCAAGGGTTGAGATGAGGATGGGGAGATCACTCAAATATTGTCATGGGCAAAACAGACTCACCATACCGACATTAATATAATCTATTACCTATTACTAACAAGCTAGAACAGTGAGAAACAAAAAGCAAACTAAAAACACCTTACCCCCTCCATCCATCCTCTTCTATGTCCTCCCCCCAAGCAGCACAGGGGAACTGGGGGCTGTGGTCAGTCTGCAACACTTCATTTCTGCTGCTTCTTCACAGTCACTCTCTGCCTCTCCTCCACTTGGGGTCCCTCCCACGGGATGCCGTCCTTCCTCAACTGAGCCTGTGGGGGCTGCCCACAGGCAGCAGCTCTTCAAGAACTGCTTCAACATGGGTCCGTACCACGGGGTCCATCCCCCAGGAGCAAACTGCTCCAACAATGGTCCCCCACGGGCAGCAGCTCCCCCCAGACCCCCTGCTCCTGCGTGGGCTCCTCTCCACGGGCTGCAGCTCCGGCCCGGGGCCTGCTCCTGCGGGGGCTCTCCATGGGCCGCAGCCTCCTCCAGGCCACATCCACCTGCTCCACCGGGGGCTCCTCCGCAGGCTGCAGCGTGGAGATCTGCTTCATGTGGGACCCATGGGCTGTAGGGGGACAGCCTGCTCCACCAGGGGCCTCTCCACAGGCCACGGGGGAACTTCTGCTCCGGTGTCTGGAGTACCTCATTCCCCTCCTACTTCACTGACCTTGGAGTCTGCAGGGCTGTTTCTCACACCTCACTCTCCCAGAGGCTGTTGCACAGCAGTTTTTTTTTTTTTTCTTTTTTTTTCCTGTTTCTTAAATCTGTGCTCACAGAGGTGCAAACAACAATGCTTATTGGCTCCGCTCTGCCCAATGGCTAGTCCCTTCTGGAGCCAGTCGGAACTGGCTCTTATCTAACACGGGGCAGGTTCTGGGCTCTTCTCACAGAGGTCCCTCGGCTGTCCCCTGCTACTAAAACCTTGCCGTGTAAGCCCAATACAATACACAAAATTTGTCTACCTTGAGAGTGTGTCAAACAATCATAGTGGCGAAAGTGCAACAGCAAGGAAACTACGAACACAAAATCTTTTTCAGAGGAGATAAATGCTTGCAGAACTGTGTATATATTTTTCGTTGGATTTGTAAATGATTCAGGCTCATTGTTGTGTATGGACAAGACAAATACCAAAGCTTTCTGCAAGAGGAAAATAGTCATTAAAGTGGAGGGTAATAGGAACAGCTTTTAAATGGAAAGGGCTCATTAAATTGCTTATAGTGTTGCATAATGTTTTATCAGAGGAACTCATGAACAGAATCCATCTGGCAGGTTTGTTATCTGGTAACATACAAGAAGTATATACATATAATTTGTTCATATATATATATATATAATATATAAATTTACTAAACTCAGCAGTCAGACCACTCAAGATGGTCATAATGAGTCTTTTCCTATGCATCAGGTATGAAAATCTTTAAGAAAACAGTCACTTGGAGACTTATGGCTAATTAAATGAAATGAAATTGATTAATAATTCTTGTAGTGATCAGGGAGGAATGCATCAAAACTGAAACAATATGACTGGTTTGAAAGAGATGATCATTGATGCTCTGTTGTGTTCTTTGGCCTTGTAGAGTGTAGCAAATTGTTTTAGTGACTGCAACAACCTAATACAACGATATGGGCAGTCTAATTATTTGTAATTCATTATAATGATCTGGAAGACATTATAATCCAACTTTGAAAAGCTAGGCAGGTTTCAATCATATAGATGTTTCATAGTCTTTGGTCTTCGAACTCAATGGATTTTTGTGTCACTTTTATATATCTCTTGTGTTTTTCTGTGTATTTTCTCAGTTCAGTTCATAAGAAGTGCTCTAACACTTTGTGGTAGTTTTACTCGGGTGCGCGGCCGAGCTCCACCACAACCGCTCTCTCACTCCCCCTCCTCAAAGAGGAACGGGGAGAAAATACAATGAAAAGGGCTCAACAGTTGAGATAAGGACAAGGAGATCTCACAGTAATTATCGTGATGGGCAAAACAGACTCAGCATAGGGAGATAGTAAGATTTATTGCTTATTACTATCAAGCTAGAGAAGTGAGAAACAAAGGAAAGCAACCAAAAGCACCTTCCCCCCCTTCTACCTTCTTCCACCTCCTCTCCCCGAGCGGCACAGGGGAACGGGGAAATGGGGGTTATGGTCAGTCTATAGCGCTTCTTTGCCGCCGCTCCTTCTCGGTCACTTTCGTCCCCTGTGCTGTGGGGTCCCTCCCACGGGACGCAGTCCTTGCCAAACGGATCTGATGTGGGCTGCCCACAGGCTGCAGCTCTTCAAGAACTGCTCCAGATATGGGTCCGTACCACGGGGTCCATCCCTCAGGAGCAAACTGCTCCAGCCTGGATCCCCTATGGGCAGCAGCTCCTGCCAGGTCACCTGCTCCTCTGTGGGCTCCTCTCCACAGGCTACAGGTCCGGCCCGGAGTCTGCTCCTGCAGGGGTCTTCCACAGGCCGCAGTCTCCATCGATGCAGGTCTATCTGCTCCACTGTGGTACTCCATGGGCTGCAGGGGGACAGCCTGCTTCACCATGGTCCTCACCACAGGCCGCAGGGGACTTCTGCTCCGGCGCCTGGAGCACATCTCCACCTCCTTCTTCACTGACCTTGGCACCTGCAAGGCTGTTTCTCACTCCTCTCGCTCTCCCAGCTGCTGTGTGGTGCAGCATTTCCCCCCCCCGTCTTAAATATGCTCTCACAGAGGCGCAAACAACATCCCTTATTGGCTCAGCTCTGGTCAGCAGTGGGGCCCTTACCAAACACGGGGCAGCTTCTGGATTCTTCTCACAGAAGCCACGCCTATGGCCCCTTGCTACCAAAACCTTGCCATGTAAACCCACTACACACTTGGAAAAACGCAGATTACTACTGGATTCTAGTATAAACAGCTGATTTGTTGATAATTTTCTATTTAGTTATGCTTTAGTTATGCAGGAAAAAATAATCAATTTAAAATACAGTACTTGCCTTGTGTGTGCATTTTTAATCACATTAGCATGATCACTTAAGTCAACCATTACTGTAGTTTAAGTAAATTATATATTGGATCTTATCTTACTCATAATCACATAAAAAAGAAAACAAGCTCATCTAGGATCTCCAATTTTTCTAACACCCTGTTGACCCATTAATTACAGTAAACTTAGTTAAGTCTTTAATGAACTAATCTGCTTTGTTTGTTTGTTTGTTTGTTTTATGTTCTACTTGTGGACAATGCTGTATTATTTTAAATATATATATATATATTTTCATACAGGAAAAAGAAAACTGGAATAAAAAGTCTCAAAATGCTGACACACTTCTAACTTGATATACTTTTTAAAGTACCTAAAACTTTGGATTCCCCTAAATGAAAATTGACAAGAGTGTCTCATATTTTCAGTCAAGTAATGCTTTATGACAGATATATTTCTTTCCTCTGTTCTTGGAAGAAGTACAGAGGACAGAAGACAGCATCTTTTACCTTCCCTCTAGCAGTGCTGTTTTGTACAGGCAAGGAAAGGAGGAGATAATAGTCATGAAATCCTAAGATACTTCTGTCTCCATGAAAGCAGAAATTAGCATTCAGTTTGGACTGTTTATAGACTGTTTTTTTGTGGTAAAGAGTGGTAGATGTGTGTAAGGTTTAGAAACTAACTAAATTTAGATTGGCTTAATTGGTAGATTAGTTGACAAATAGCTAGTTATGCTAAGTTTCTATGTTTGCATGAATAATCTTTTAAAGGCAAAGTCATCTTCAACTCAGTATGAACTTGAAGAAATAAAATAAGTATTGGGTGGAAGTCATAATCAAAAGGAGCAGAAGAGATTCCTTAGAGTGGAAAGTACCGCATAATGATATATGTACAATGAAGTCAGAAGAGAAGCTTAAAATGAAATGGTGCCTTTGGAATGGGTAGTCTTTATTAAAAATAAAACAGCAACAACAATGAAACATACATTTGGAGAGACTAGTTTTTAGAGTGAAGAACAACGTTATTTTTCTAATGGGTGAAAGTAGAACAATCTCATTTTTAAGTGTGATTTATCACAAATTATTTTATAAATTTTCTCCATAGATAATGTCATTAGTGCAAATGAACTGAACTCTCTATCATTTGTGAAGAAAAACAAAATTTTCCAGAGGTCAATCCAGAGCAGAGATTTTAGATGCCTATTTCAAAATTAAATATGATACTGCATGTAGCTGTACCTTCCCTTTACTGACCACAAATGAAGTCTAAACAATGAGCTCAAAAGTATGCATCAAATACAGATGTAATCTAAAGACTAGCTGGCTGGAGACAAGAGGTACGCCTTACCTGTTCATATTATTCATCTGAAGTATTACAAGTGATACAGGTTTGCTTGTGGGATCAGTAAAATTATTGGAAGGGAGGAATTGATTCTAATTACAAGCCTCATTTACTTTGGGAAACATGCTTCACTGATTCCGCTGGAAATATGCATGTGGAGAACAGGACAAAGATGACAGAATAAAAACATTTAAAAAATGAACAAATAAACAAACAAACGAACAAAAAAAAAAACCACCACCACCAAAAACTTTATTAGAAGAACAAAGCATACATTTTTTTTTGAAACAGAAAAGTTTGGATCTAACATATCTGTTGTGAACATTTGGGTCATGTGCAAGGCTGGATGCACTGCCAGTTTTTCAGTCTGACTGACTCCTCCTTTTGCAAGCCACTGTTCTCAGTTGCTTGTATCTCTGGCAAATTCTTGCTGTTCAGTAGGACTTTTTCAAGCTGAGTGAAAGACTAGGTGATGTTAGCAGCCTGAGAAGAAATGTACCTCTGATGATTTACCAGATGTTTATCTGTGGAAGAATCCACAGGGGTGATCACCATCTACACATTGCTGTTAGGGTTTGATTTAAGATCCTGCTGCTCTCATGATTGCCACTGTTATTGTTTGATGGCTTCTGAAAAGGGGATGCCACCATGCCAGACATGGACTTTTCTATTTCCTCTGCCTTACTGGCATACCATGTCTACAAAAACTCTATCCATTTAGTGATGCATTGAAAGTAACCAAATGACCTGAAAAATCATGGCCTTTTTCTTATTTTAATGTCATATCTCCATACTGGGAACAAAAATCAAGTTAAGTGACGTAGAAGTGAGAGCCTTTCTTCTTTTTTTTTTTTTTAATTTATTTTTTTTATTTTCATGAATAGAGGGGTACCTTTGCTCTGTACTCTATTTCCTAAACTCTTAACTCCAGCAATTTATACTCAGCTTGAATAGATTTGCAGAAATGGGTAAAAAGAAATTATCTGAGAATGATACCTACAGAATAGTTTCTTCAACACCTAAGACAGACATACTAAAAAAAAAAAACCACTTTTTTTCTGAAGTTTTTTTTATCAGTAGTTATGCATTTAATCTTGAAAAATCATTCTTAAACAGATTTTTTCTTTTAATTTCAAAATGAAATAAAGTATGTCATCTCACACACTACTCTGAGGTTTCATGCTGGGGTGAAGGTGTAGACTAGCTATTACTGTACCATTCATAATTTGACCAGGCTGCCTTTAGTAGAGTCATGCTTGTAATTTTATATTCACTTCAGCTGAAAACTGATGCAGTTCAGAATATAAATGCAGTAATTGATTGAGATTAATTGTGGTCTCTTCCTTTTCAATAAATAACTAAAAACGTGGCCTTCTTAAATGGTTATATAAAATTTAAAAGTATTTTCTTTTTACAAGATATATTTGATAAAAAAAAAACTATGATTTTAGTATGGTTATTTCATTTGGCTAGTAAGCTATTTTTACAATAGTGGATCAAGTGTAAAATAAGTGTAAAATAACACAATTTTATTACTGTGTAGTGACACAGCAGTGTCACTGCTGGTCCTTCTGATGAAGACTGATTTCATTTTGTTCATGTTCATGAATGTTTAGTTTACTTTGGCCCATCCTAGTAAAATGGGAATATCAACGTTTCCTTTGTATGTTTTTTTTTTCTTTTTAATTATTATTATTAATTTAGTCAAGAAGTTCAGAAGTGTTTAGTACAATCTTGTCTCTTTCAAATTATGTTTTGTCATTGCTGCAGTGATGTAATGAATATAGTATATACACCAAATACTTTGTGTACTTTCCACAAAGCATCAGTGTTTCACTGTGGCAGAATCACATGGACCTATTAGAGTGAGTCCAGAGAAGGGCCACAAGGATGATCAGAGGGCTGGAGTACCTCTCCTATTAGTTAGTTGTTCAGCCTGGAGAGGTGTTATTCAGCCTGGAGAAGAGAAGGTTCTGGGGAGACTTTAAAGTGGTCTTTCAGCAGCTAAAGCAAGAGACCTACAAATAAGCAGGAGAGGGAGTCTTTATCAGGGAATGTACTCATATGACAAGGAGGAATGGTTTTAAACTAAAAGAGATTTAGATTAGATATAATGAAGAAATACTTTCCTGTGAGGATGGTGATGCACTGGAACAGGTTACCCAGAGAAGTTGTGGATGGTGTTGCAGTATTTATGGAAGTGTTGAAGGCCACGTTAGATGGGGCTTTGAGCAATCTGGTCTAGTGGAAAATGTCCCTGCCTATGGAAGAGGGATTGGAACTAGAACTTCCAACCCAAACCATTCTGTGATTCTATGATCTTCATTACAAAGTGAGGTCTCTGAAGAAGATCCCAATTCAATGTGCACAAAACACAAAGATAAATAATTGTAATCTGTACCCATGTCCATTTTTTCTTTTTCAAAATGTACTGATCAATAAATCATCATTCTGTCACCAACCAAGATCTCTTCAAGTAAAATTATAAAACTGACTGAAAACAGTGAGAATTGAAAGCTGAAAAAAAAAAAGGAAAAAAAAAAGAATATATTTTCAATGATATTCAACAATACCAAGTGATCTTTTTCTGACTTACAGAAACAATACTGCATCATTAAGGTAGCACAATGCTGACTACCATATTATATATAGTATCTGTCTGTCTGTCTTTATATTGACTTACTAAACACAGCTGTATGGAGGCACTGGTTAACCAGTGGATCGGGTCTGACTGTTCTAAACTGTTTTTACACAGATCAGGGCAGTCATATGAGTTTCAGATTTTGCTTTGGTAAAAACTAATTTGTATATGAATATATGTAACAGCACATAAAGAATTCTCATAATGTAATGTAAACATATTAGAGTTAAGGATAAAGACTTAAACTACTTTAAATATTTATATTTTCTCTATAGTTGCTAAAGAGAGCTAGGCATATCTGAACAATGACTTTCATTGAAAAGAAAAAAAATCTATTGGTGAGTTGAATTACCCTCTGAAGCTGTCAGTCTGTCTCCATTGACCATAGAAGTAGTAGGAGGTCCAGCTTGGATTAGGTAAATGTATTTTTTTTAACAAGTAATCTGTCAGGGAAAGGAAGTAGAACTAGAGGTACATTGTGAGTTCTCCAGACACATGGGAAATATGCACACTGAAAATCAAAACACAATCTCACAGTTATGCTAAGGAAGTGAGAGAGAGTGCCAGTATCTGTATGCAAGCATTTGGCTCCCAGAACAAATTTTTTAATTTCTCATTAGTTGCCAAACTTCCGTCTGTGGAAAGAATCCAATACTAAGAAACAAGATTTTCAGTAAGTAACACAGTAAGCGGGGGGGCACACAAATTGGCCAGTAGACAGCAAAGGCAACTCACGTATTTCCTTCGCTGCCCAAAATTCACCAGTTATTTAAGATGGGAATTCACTGGGTGAAAAATTCTCCTTTTAGGCTGACAGTCTTTCTCTGTGTGGAGAACTGGATCTTTTCCTCCTCTGCCCTCTTTGAAACACATCTGGAAGTGCCAGTGTTGTCCACCTTTTATGTAATAGCCTAGAGCACACACACATTCAAGACATAACAGATCTTATTTCTGTGGCTTCCTCAGCCTGAGGCAGTTAAAACATGCATTCCTCAGGAGAGTGAGTTAAGCAATGGAAAGGGAGGGATTGCTCTCTCCAGCTTTTCTGACAGAGCTTTGACACTGCAGCTAAGTATTTAAGATTTATGGGATGAGAGAGAGTAAGCACAAGAAGTTCCCTGCCTTAGGCCACTGATAGCACTATTCATCTAGGAAAGGACTTTTTTTTTTTTTTTTTTAATATATATTATGAAATGGAAAGCAAATAAGCAAATGGAAAGCAAATAAGCAGTTGTAGGAGAAGAAATCAAAATTAAGGACTTCCTTGCTTCTAAGTTATTAGTCCAATTAGCAGGCTACCAAGTCTTGCCCCCTCTTCTGCTTTCCCTGTGTCTTCCAGAGGAAGGATTCAGAGACTTAAGAAAGCAGTAGCTGTTTTCCAACTTGGACATAAACTCTCACCACTAATCTGTTACGTAAAAATGAGCACAAACATTACTACTTCTCAGTCATTAACCCCGTATATGGCAAGATGTCATTCCACTGAGGATTTGAATAAATAAACAAACATAAATAAATAAATGTGACTGTGTTCTGAGCTTAATTAACTCTTATTGTGTGCATTGGCTGTGGTCAAAACCTGTTTCAAATACTTCTCAAAACATAGACACACAAAAACAACCATTTTGTGTGAAGTAGTCATGACCAGACTCTTGATAATTCTGATCATAGGTGGGTGTTGAATTCTGAGTATGTAGTACATTTATTCGTTAAGAAGTAAGCACCCCTTTTTCAAATACCTGGAGAATTGTATCAGGAATAGTGTAGCCAGCAGGACCAGGGAGGTGATCATCTCCATGTACTCCTCTTTGGTGAGGCCGCACCTTGAGTACTGTGTTCAGTTTTGGGCCCCTCAGTACAAGAAGGACATGGATGCCCTGGAGCATGTCCAGAGAAGGGCTACAATGCTGATGAAGGGTCTGGAACACAAGTCCTATGGGGAGCGGCTGAGGGAACTGGGGTTATTTAGTCTGGAGAAGAGGAGGCTCAGGGGAGACCTTATTGCTCTCTACAACTACCCAAAAGGAAGCTGAGGGGAGCTGGGAGTTGGCCTCTTCTCACAGATAACTAGTGATAGGACTAGAGGGAATGGCCTCAAGTTGCACCAGGGAAGGTTCAGGTCAAATTAATCGGTAAAATTAAAAATTTTCTTCCCAATCCTGTAGGGATACTTCTAACAAAACAAACAAACAAACAAACAAACAAATGCAAAGTATCTAACGTTAGATTTCATAGCCACACAGAATTGAAAGAACGAGTATAAAACACAAAATATGTAACCTAGTAATCTGAAGGGATTGCTGAAATTGCTAAATTGTTTTATTAACCTCATGCAGTAAGACTCAACTCTAGCCACAAAATCAAGGCTGAAGGAACACAGTGCCCAAAGTAGAACTTAATTAAAATAGCTGAAGCAGTAAACAACAACAGAGCATGCGCAAGAACAGAAAGGAGAAAAGTACAAGGTGAAGAAGAATACGAGCCTTTATCAGGAAGACCCCAAAGTGCTACTAACCAGAGGGTACTGTGCATGTGAAAGTAGGAGGGACAATATGATAATTAGTTCTGAAAACCATTAACATAAATACTACCCTTTCTTAGAAATTGCATGAGTATGTACGTCACCGTACCATAAATAAGTACTCATTGTCTTGCTTAGGTTTACGTGTTCAGTGGAATTATCCCCCACGTACGCAGAACTGTTAATAAAGAATACCTGCTTTCTAATTCTCCAAAACAAGTCTTGGAAACGTACATCGTATTTTGTGTTTCAAAATGTTCAGTTGTTATCATGTGTTCTGTTCAATTTAATGACATGTTCTATGCACTTGAATAACTTGATCTCCTTGTTATATTTATGAGTCCAATATAAAAAAATGTAAAGCTCTGGGACACATGCAGCAGTCCCATCTACTCCAATGGAACTTAGATCTTGTTGAATCAAGACAATGACGATGATGACAAAATTAGTTCAAACATGTTTCATGTTTCTTGAAACAGTTCAGTTCCTCTTTCACTTTTTATTTAGCAAGCTTTTTTTATACATTTTTTTTTCTTTTCCAGGCCTTCTGAAGCCTGTTTCTTCAGTACTTAAAAGAGTAATGCCTACTTACATTTAACAGAACATTTTAAGATTTTGATTCAGAGAGATATCCCTATACTGGAATTGTGCTTAAGGATCTACTTACAGTCTATCCTTTTAAAAGTTAAACTAAAAATAATAATAAAAAAAAATGTTAAACTAAAAGAAGTTAAACTAAAACCATGGTTGCTTACTGTGGTGGGTATCCATCACAGTAAAAAAGAACAGATCATTTATTGGGAGCTGAGGACTGATTGGATGATGAAGAAGAGATTTATTCAGTTAACGCATCTCATTCTCTGTTTACCATGTATGGCCATCAAGTGATGGTTAAAGAATAATGACAATTATACATTGAGAATGTGCCTGCACATCTACTGTATCTTTAAAATGTTATTCATGCTTCTAACAGTGTATTTTGAAGGCTGTACCAACCAAGCAGCCTGAAACCAAGGATGTACTAATTAAGGTATACAATAGAAATGTCAATCAAATATACTAGGGAAAATCGGAAGGAAAAAGAAAAAGTCCTCCCCAAAACAAGAGTCAGGAAAAACACTATAAAAAAAAAAATCTCTTTTGAAGGAGGTACTTTGATAAGTAGATATGGTAGAAAGGATATGGTAGAATGGTCTAGAGTTTTGTTTTGTGTCCTTCCTGTCTCTGATACTGAAGAAAAGAAGGTGTCAGCATACCTCAGGAAGCAGCCTTTTCCTTTGCAATAGCAGGAGTTAATTTCTGAGAAGCAAGTGATAGTTTTACAGTGACTTTTATAGGCTACTGCTTTTGAAGCAGTATTCAGTTTTCTTTATTTCATTTCTTTTGCTTACTGAGGGTATAGGAACCAGAGTATCTATATACAGTAAAGATTAGGAGCAAAGAACTTTTCCAGACTGTAATTTTTATACAACAAAGACAACAAATTGCGAAAAGGAGTTTTTGTTGTTGTTGTTGTTGTTTTTTGAGAATTAATCAAAGAGAAAGATTACATATTCAATTCATCTGTAGGTCACCTTTGCAGCTAAAGTTGATTAGAATAAAAATTGTGGTGGGATGCTGAAAGGATGTGGGAAGAAGATAGACTAGTAACCTGAGGCAGATTTACTAGAAGACCAAGCAGCACTAGAAACTAAGGTAATGAGCTGATAAAAATACACAAAAATCCAGTTAAATGACTGAAGGAATCCTAGCATACCCATACTTTACCTAGGCTTTGAGAAATGCAAGATGGGTAAGCAGTTTCAGTGCAGTCAAAAATGCTGTATAGAATATGAAGTGTATAAAATATGAGGGAGGTTGTAGATGTTCATCTGATACATGCAAAATATTTTGCATGAGTATTTTTTTCCAAATTTCTAGTGAATCTGAAGAACAGTTCAGTTATTTTGAGGTTGACATTAGCTAACCTAAACTGTGTCAGTGTAGGGTGAAGTGTGGAATACAGAGAAGAAATGCTGTAAAAGCTCAGTTACGTAGCTGTGAGCACGTCTGTAGAGGATTCTTTAGAAATGATAATGCCAATAATAGCCATTTGCCATTGTCTCACACACCCTCTGTTCTAAAGGCCATACTGGAATAAAATAAATAAAACAACAAGAAAAACAAACAACAACAACAACACACACACACACAAAAAAAAACCACTAAAAAACCAAAAAACATCGCTTTCCCACTTTAACATCTGTGGTATCATTTTAATTCTTTCTATAGTGTTTAAAGTGCATCACTTAAATCTTGTAAGTAGACCGTGTTGTATTTCTCACAGTAAAGTTGTATAAAATTTTACAAGTGTATCTGCAGAAGGCTCTATTAGGGACAAAAACTGGAGCCAACAATGTGCTTATTAAAATCTATGCAAAAGAAAGTCAAAGAGGAAACTTTATGGTGAAGGGAGAAAAAAGGTAAAGTAAGCTCCTTCAGTACTAGGAATCCAAATATGTGAAAGCAAAGTTCTAAAGGAGAAAGCAAGGAAGACTTAGGCAGTGTTTCCAGCACTGAGTCATGGAATCTCTCAGGCATGATAATCATCAAGATTAATGTGTATCTTCTGCACTCCTAATGACAGAGTGATTGCATTGTAAATGCTTCTGAGAAGTTTCCATCTTTTCTTACAGCTATCAGATATGCCTGAAGGGGGAAAGTTACAAGTCAAACTTGCTGAAAAGCAAGTACTTAAATTTTGGGGGTTGGGTTAACTGCAGAGTCTGCCTTCTAATAAATAATACTAGGTGGTGAAACTCTGCCCAAGATGTGGCTAAAAGAAAGGTAAAGGAAAAAGACTGTATCTTGGATAAGTGCTGGTGGAAAGTCACCTGAATTATTAAAATCAAATAGCTCTTATATTTGGATCCATAGTTAGTTGTCCATCCCAGTAGGATAAACTGGTGCAGAACAAATGTTTTCTTTAACCTTCATGTTCCAACTGATACAGTGGGAAATGTGAAATGCAGAAAATATAATTGAACTTCATATAAAAATTATGTTGTATAATTAAAAATGATATTACCAGTACAAATCTGAAAATAAGAGAGTATTTTCTCTAAATGAAAATAGTTGAGTCACAAATTATTACAGTTTGTCTACTTGGTCTTCATTATCAATATCTTTTAATTATGTTCTCTCATACAAGTACTTAAACTTCTCTAGCAGAACATAATGTCTGTTTTCTTGAAACCATTAATTATTCATATCTTGTATAATGGCATATTTTTTATTCATAGACCTAGCAAAAGAAAAAAAAATCCTATGGCAGTCTAATAGTTAAACTACCTATATGGTGAAAAAAAGAATAAGGACAAAAATGCCGAAATAAAATATCAATATTGTCTTTTAAAATCATATATCCTTAGGGACTATGTTAGAATAAGACTCCGAATTCCTCCTTACTTAAGCAAAAAGATAACATGAAAATTGGTGTACAAATTTTTCATAAATGTATAAATGAATATTTTAAGACAGCTTATATTGTGGACATTTTCTGATTGGCTGTTCATATTCTTAAAGCATAAACTAATTTCAGTAAATAACTTCCATAAAGCACTCTAAACTGCCAGCTCATGGTGATCCAAGTTATTTCCTTTAAATATTTTATCTCCACGTAAAACTAACATAAAATTTGCTCTAGCAATTAGCATGACAGGGTTGTTGTAGTCATATACTCCTACCATACGCTGAGCCTGATCTACTCACTAAGGATGTGTTGGACTGTGTGTCCTGGTTCCAGTTAGGACAGAGTTAATTTTCCTCCTAGTAGCTGGTAGGGTGCTATGTTTTGGATTAGGATGAGAAGAGCGCTGATAACATGCTGATGTTTTAATTGTTGCAGAGCAGTGTTTACACCAGGCCAAGGACTTTTCGGCTTCTCGCTCTGTCCTGCCAGCGAGCAGGCTAGGGGTGCAGCAGGAGCTGGGAGGGGACAGACCCAGGACAGCTGACCCAAACTGGCCAAAGGGGTATTCCATACCATCTGACGTCATGCTAAACAATATATAGGGGTGGCTGGCCGGGGTGGGGGGCCGGCTGCTCGGGGATAGGCTGGGCATCGGTCAGCGGGTGGTGAGCAATTGCATTGTGCATCACTTGTTTCTTACACATTATTATTATTAATACTATTATCATTATCACTATTATTATTATTGTTATTATTATTTTCCTGTCTTAATAAACTGTCTTTATCTCAACTCACAGGCTTCACTTTCCCGTTTCTCTCCCCCATCCCAGTGAGGGAGGGGGGAGGGTGAGCGAACGGCTGTGTGGTGTTTAGCTGCCAGCCGGGTTAAACCACAACACTGTGTAACAACAAGTCTATCTGCCACTGACAGGAGGCTGCTTTGGCACTGTTCTGTGAATTATATAGGTCAATGACTTGTGTAGCTCGGTTAATACGTCAAAAACTGTCTTTATGTACTTGCTTAAATAAGATATTGAAGTAGGCTTAAACTGAGTTTGCATCCCCTTTTGCAAGATGTCTCTAAATATTTCAGTGAATAAGCTTATTGGCAGGATGTTCATGAAAGCAAATTTTAAGCCTGTGTTAAGAATACAAACATTGAACTGTAAAATATGAGCATTTGTCCCATACATTCATTTATCAGAATTATACATTTAATTAGGAAACAGATGCCATTTGACTAGAGTACATATAAAAATGAGTGAATTACTTCATTAGAAAAATCTCTTTTACTGTTTCCAAAATTTCTGTATTTAGGCATTTTTCAGCACTCTCCATCAAGTCAGAAACAGTAATAAATGTGAAAAAAAGTAAAAACAAAATTACTAAACTCTTAGTGAACGTGTTTTAAAACATGATATTTCCTTGAAAACAAGGTACAGACTCCTGAGCGAAAAGAAAAGTTTGAGGTCATTCTTGCAAGGAAATATGTCGCATGTCAAAAGTTAAAATACTACAGACTTTGAGTGTTGTTTATGCTATCAGAAGTGAAAACTTAAATATGAAGGTTTTCGTATGCAGCTACATGGGTCACTTGTAACTGCATATTGCTAATATTTTTTATATGTGTTCTAACTAGAAAATGTCAAAACACCAGTAACTTTTAAGATCAGAAAATGCATTTATAACAAGCTATTAAGAAATCGTATATGCCACTGAACTTTTACAGACTTACACACCTTCAAAATATGCATGAAAATTGAAGGATCCTTTTAAAGAAACAGCAGTTAACATCATCAGTCTCCTGCATAATATCCTTGTCTCTAAGTTGGAGAGACATGGATTTGACAGATGGACCACTCAATGGTTAAGGAATTGGCTGGATGGTCTCACTCAAAGAGTTGTGATCAATGGCTCAATGTCCAGGTGGAGATCAATAATGAGTGGTGTTCCCTAGGGGTCAGTATTTGGACTGGCACTCTTTAACGTCTTTGTTGGTGACATAGACTGTGGGATCAAGTGCACCCTCAGCAAGTTTGATGATGACACCAAGCTGTGTGGTGCAGTTAACACACTGGATGGAAGGGATACCATCCAGAAGAACATGAACAGGTTTCAGAGGTGGGCCTTTGCAAACCTCATGAAGTTCAACAAAGCCAAGTGCAAGGTCCTGCACATGGGTCATGGCAATCCCAAGCACAGGCTGGGAGGAGAATGGATTGAAAGCAACTCTGAGGAGAAGGTACTGGGGGTGCTGGTTGATGAGAAGCTCAGCATAAGCCAGCAATGTGTGCTTGCAGCCCAGAAAGCCAACCATATCCTGGCCTGCATCAAAAGAAACGTGTTCTGCAGCTCAAGAGAAGTGATTCTCCCCTTCTATTCTGCTCTTGTGAGACTCCACCTGGAGTAGTGTTCAGCTCTTGGGCCTTCAGTGTAAGAAACACATGGACCTATTAGAGTGAGTCCAGAGGAGGGCCACAAAGATGATCAGAGGGCTGGAGCACCTTTCCTGTGACGACCAGTTTAGGGAGGTGGATTGTTCAGCCTGGAGAAGAGAAGGCTCTGGGGAGAACTTAGAGTGGTCTTTCAGTAGCTAAAGCAAGAGACCTACAAGAAAACAGGAGGGAAACAGATCATAGAATGGCATAGAACTACCCTTATAATGAAGAATTTCCTCCTAACCTCTATTCTAAATCTCCCCTCTTTAATTTAAGACCATTCCCCCCTGTCCTGGCATTATCTACCTGAGTAAAGAGTCCTCCGTCCTTTTTATAAGACCCTTTAAAGTATTGAAAGTCCCCAGTGAAGTTTCCCCAGAGCCTTCTGTTCTCCAGGCTGAACAGCGCCAGCTCTCAGCCTTTCTTCATAGGAGAGGTGTTCCAGCCCTCTGATCATCTTTGTGGCCCTCCTCTGGATTTGCTCTAACAGATCAATGTATTTCTTATGCTGAAGGCACCAGAGCTGGGTGCAGTACTCCAGGTGGAGTCTCACAAGAGCAGAATAGAAGGGGAGAATCACCTCTCTTGACCTGCTGTCTGCGCTTCCTTTGATACAGCCCAGGACACAGTTGGCCTTCTGGGCTGCAAGCACGCACTGCTGGCTCCTGTTGAGCCTTTTGTCCACCAGAACCCCCAGGCCCTTCTCTGCAGGACTGCTTTCAATGAGTTCTTCTCCCAGTCTGTACTCATGTCCGGGATTGCCACGACCCATGCGCAGCACCTTGCACTTGGATTTGTTGAACCTCTTTCAGTTCACATGGTCCCACTTGGACCGGAAGGAAGGAAGGACTTGGAAGGAATGGCATCCCTTCCTTCAGTATAAATTGTACCACTCAGCTGGGTGTCATCTGCAAACTTGCTGAGGGTGCACTAAATCCCATCGTCTATGTCACTGATGAAGATTTTGAAAAACACCAGTCCCAAGACAGACCCCTGAGAGACCCCACTTGTCACTGGCCTCCACCTGGACACAGAATCATTGACCACTACTCTCTGAGTGTGATCATTGAAACAATTCCTTATCCACCAGATGGTCCACCCTTCTAATCCATATCTTTTCAATTTAGAGGTTAGGACGTCATGTGGGACCGTGTCAAAAGCCTTACAGAAGTCCGAACAGATGATATCTTTTGGTCTCCCCTTGTCAGCTGATGCAGTCACTTCACCATAAGGCCACCAGATTGTTCAGGCATGATTTACCCTTGGTGAAGCCATGCTGACTGTCCCAGATCACCTCCTTGTTCTACATGTGCCTTCACATTGCCTCCAGGAGGAATTTGTTCCATGATCTTGCCAGGCACAAAGGTGAAGCACAAAGGTGAAGAAAGACAGACCCTTTATCATGGAACGTATTGATAAGACAAGAATGAATGGGTTTAAAATAAAAGAGGGTAGATTTAGATTCTTGGCGAAGTCAGGAAGGGGACCAGTAAAACCGCTGTCTTGGACTTCTGGAGGGCTGACTTTGAGCTGTTCAGGACACAGGTTGGCAGGGTCCCTTGGGAGGAGGTTCTGAAGGGCAAAGGAGCCCAGGAAGGCTGGGCACTCCTCAAGAAGGAAATCTTAATGGCTCAGGAACGGTCTGTCCCCACGTGCCCAAAGACGAGCCGACACGGAACTAGACCGGCCTGGCTGAGCAGAGAGTTGTGGCTTGACCTTAGGAGAAAAAGGAGGGTTTATAATCTTTGGAAAAGAGGGGGGGCTACTCAAGAGGACTATAAGGATGTTGCGAGGCTGTGCAGGGAGAAAATTAGAAAGGCCAAAACTCATCTGGAGCTCAATCTGGCTACTGCCGTTAAAGATAACAAAAAACGTTCTTACAAATACATCAACACCAAAAGGAGGACTAAGGAGAATCTCCATCCTTTACTGGATGCGGGGGGAAACTTAGTTACAAAAGATGAGGAAAAGGCTGAGGTGCTCAATGCTTTCTTTGCCTCAGTCTTTAGCGGCAAGACCGGTTGTTCTCTGGATACCTGGTACCCTGAGCTGGTGGAAGGGGATGGGTAACAGGATGTGGCCCTTGCTATCCATGAGGAAATGGTTGGCGACCTGCTACAACACTTGGATGTACGCAAGTCGATGGGGCCGGATGGGATCCACCCGAGGGTACTGAGAGACCTGGCGGAGGAGCTGGCCAAGCCGCTTTCCATTATTTATCAGCAGTCCTGGCTATCGGGGGAGGTCCCAGTCGATTGGCGGCTAGCAAACGTGACGCCCATCTACAAGAAGGGCCGGACGGTAGACCCGGGGAACTATAGGCCTGTTAACTTGACCTCAGTGCCAGGGAAGCTCATGGAGCAGATTATCTTGAGTGTCATCATGCGGCACTTGCAGGGCAACCAAGCGATCAGGCCCAGTCAGCATAAGTTTATGAAAGGTAGGTCCTGCTTGATGAACCTGATCTCCTTCTATGACCAAGTGACGCGCTTGGTGGATGAGGGGAAGGCTGTGGATGTGATCTACCTTGACTTCAGTAAGGCTTTTGACACCGTTTCCCACAGCATTCTCCTCAAGAAACTGGCTGCTCGTGGCTTGGACTGGTGTACGCTTTGTTGGGTTAAAAACTGGCTGGATGGCCGGGCCCAAAGAGTCGTGGTGAATGGAGCCAAATCCAGTTGGAGGCCGGTTACTAGTGGAGTCCCCCAGGGCTCAGTACTGGGGCCAGTCCTCTTTAATATCTTTATCGATGACACCAAGTTAGGTGCGTGTGTCGATCTGCTCGAGGGAAGGAAGGCTCTGCAGGAGGATCTGGATAGGCTGGACCCATGGGCTGAGGTCAACTGCATGAAGTTCAACAAGGCCAAATGCTGGGTCCTGCATCTGGGGCGTAACAACCCCAAGCAGCGCTACAGGCTGGGAGATGAGTGGTTGGAAAGCTGCCTGGCAGAGAAGGACCTGGGAGTACTGGTTGATAGGCAGCTGAATATGAGCCAGCAGTGTGCTCAGGTGGCCAAGAAGGCCAACAGCATCCTGGCTTGCATAAGAAGCAGTGTGGCCAGCAGGTCTAGGGAGGTGATTGCCCCCCTGTACTCAGCTCTGGTGAGGCCGCACCTCGAGTACTGTGTTCAGTTTTGGGCCCCTCGCTACAAGAAGGACATGGAGGTGCTCGAGAGAGTCCAGAGAAGGGCAAGAAAGCTGGTGAGGGGTCTGGAGAACAAGTCTTACGAGGAGCGGCTGAGGGAGCTGGGCTTGTTCAGCCTGGAGAAGAGGAGGCTCAGGGGAGACCTCATCGCTCTCTATAGGTACCTTAAAGGAGGCTGTAGCGAGGTGGGGGTTGGTCTATTCTCCCACGTGCCTGGTGACAGGACGAGGGGGAATGGGCTAAGGTTGCGCCAGGGGAGGTTTAGGTTGGATGTTAGGAAGAACTTCTTTACTGAAAGGGTTGTTAGGCATTGGAATGGACTGCCCAGGGAGGTGGTTGAGTCGCCATCCCTGGAGGTCTTTAAAAGACGTTTAGATGTAGCCCTTAGTGATATGGTTTAGTGTAGGACTTGTTAGTGTTAGGACAGAGGTTGGACTAGATGATCTTGGAGGTCTCTTCCAACCTAGACGATTCTGTGATTCTGTGATAGATTAGATATAAGGAAGAAATTCTTTACTGTGAGGGTTTTGCGGCATTCAAACAGGTTGCCCAGAGAAACTGTGGATGCCCTATCCCTGGAAGTGTTCAAGGCCAGGTTGGATGGTGCTTTGAGCAACCCAGTTTAATGGGAGGTGTCCCTGTTCATGGCAGGGGGGTTCGAACTAGATGATCTTTAAGGTCCCTTCATACACAAACCATTCTAGGATTCTATCAATATTCACTTTATTTCCAGGTGTGGTGAAATGGTGTATGCTGGTGAAAACAGAGTGAAGAAGGAATGGCCCTGGAACACTGGTTTGTGATGGTCAGTTTTACACTTTGAAACACAATCTACCAATCGATATGATGATTTAGCAAACAGCATAGGCCACAAACCTTACCCAGTAATGTTACAGGTAAGGCCAAGCTTCTCAGGCAGATTGAGACACTTTAATAATATGGAAAAGAGCTATGGTTCTTCCTCAAGGGTCAGAGAATGGCTCACTGCCTTTGTTATTATTTTTTACAGGCATTACTAAACACTAACTTTCATCAGTACACTGCGGAAAACCTAATATTGTAATTTTATTACAAAAATTAATACTATTTTAATTTATTTCCTCAAAATGTATTTATTTCCTAACAATGTATTAAAACAAAACAAAACCTGCAAAAGGTGTAAGGTCTGGATAGAACTGATCACTGCTATGGTATTCGGAGATTATCCATATATCTGTAACTAAAGCATATTTGTAATAAAATAAAGAAGGCAGTTTCAGAGGATGATTCATCTCATTGGTCTTCCTCATTTTAAATAAAACCTAGACAATATTAGGTATGAAAGGTAACTTTTTGGTGAAGGTAAGACAAATACACTCTTTGTATACAAGTAATACCTGAATATCTGAAGGGAAAATTATCTGGTAGAAGCTGGTTTGCAAAATAAATAAATAAATAAATAAATAATATCAAAGGACAACAGGAGTATATTTGGGGTTTATTGATCCTGTAAATAGCAATGGTATATGCTCTGATTAGAATCATAGAATCATAGAATCATTAAGATTGGAAAAGACCTTCAAGATCCTCTGGTCAGACCATCACCCTACTACCAATGTCACCCACTAAACCATGTCCCTAAGCACCAGGTTCAGCCTTTCCTTGAACACCCCCAGGGATGGCGACACCACCACATCCCTGGGCAACCCGTTCCAATGCCTGACTACTCTTTCTGAGAAGAAATGTCTCCTAATTTCTAACCTAAATCTCCCCTGGCACAACTTGAGGCCATTCCCTCTAGTCCTATCACTAGTTATTTGTGAGAAGAGGCCGACCCCCAGCTCCCCTCAGCTTCCTTTCAGGTAGTTGTAGAGAGCAATAAGGTCTCCCTCCTCCAGACTAAACAACCCCAGATCCCTCAGATGCTTCTCATAAGTCTTGTGTTCCAGACCTTTCACCAGCATTGTAGCCCTTCTCTGGACACGCTCCAGGGCCTCAATGTCTTTCTTGTACTGAGGAGCCCAAAACTGAACACAGTCCTCAAGGTGTGGCCTCACCAGTGCTTAGTTCATGGGGACAATCACCTCCCTGGTCCTGCTGGCTGCAGTATTTCTGATACAAGCCAGGATGCCATTGGCCTTCTTGACCACCTGGGCACACTGCCGGCTCATGTTCAGGTGAGCATCTACCAGTACGCCCAGATCCTTTTCCTCTGCACAGCTTTCAAGCGACTCTGCCCCAAGCCTGTAGCATTGCATGGGGTTGTAGTGGCTAAAGTGCAGGACCTGGCACTTAACCATGTTGAACATCATTCCATTGGCCTCTGCCCACCGACCCATCCTGTCCAGGTCCCTCTGCACGGTCTTCCTACCCTCCAGCAGACTGACGCTTCCCCCCAGCTTGGTGTCGCCTGCAAACTTACTGATGGTGCACTCAATTCCCTCATCCTAGTAATCAATAAAGATGTTAAAGAGGATGGGCCCCAACACCGAATCCTGGGGAACACCACTGGTGAAGTCACCAGCTGGATTTCACTGTGTTCACCACTACTCTCTGGGCCCAGCCGTCCGCCCAGTTTTTAACCTGGCAAAGAGTGTGCCTGTCCAAGCCATGGGGTGCCAGCTTCCCCAGGAGAATACTATGGGAGACCATGTCAAAGGCCTTGCTGAAGTCTATGTAGACTACGTCAAGAGGCTTTCCCTCATCTACTAGTCGGGTCACCCCATCATAGAAGGAGATGAGGTTGGTTAGGAAGGACTGGCCTTTCATGAACCCATGCTGATCCTCCTGTGGCCCTGCATACATGTACTGAAAATACTGAAAGTCTATAAAGTACAAGAGTTTTGGGAAAAAAAAATAAGAAAGTGCAAAAGTATATATATATGTGTTATTTTTCTCCAATAAATGCATGTTGCTCTTGTTTAATGGTAGGACATGTGGCCTGTGTATTGTTACACAGACTATGTTGCAGGCCGACATTTACAACCTGAGACAGGAAAATCTCTGTGTTTATAAAAAGTAAATCTAACTGAGAAGGAAAAGAAAAAAAGCTGTCTTTTTGAAAAAGATCATCCTGTAACCTTCCAGAACTTGATTCTGGGTACTGTTTCTTCAATCTGGAATACCAAGTTGGCAAAAAGGGGTGCAATATGTAAATATTTATATTTTATTATATTTTTAAGTATTAGAAACTCTGCTCATTGAAGTTTATGTGTGGCTACTTGTATTTTGTAAATACAGATGTATGCATATGAGAATTTCTCAGTCTATTAGAAAAGTGTAATTAAGAGATGCCTA